>NW_026684294.1:1538-6914 GCF_943735745.2 Anopheles bellator | reverse complement strand
GTTTGTAAGATATTTGCCTCCCTCTGATTTCGAGGGTACCCTTTTTTCTCGACATAGCTGTGTGCAAGTGTTGTGACTGTGATTGTGATTGTCTACATGTTGAGGCAATCTGTTTAGTTTGTATTCTTTAAGAGCTACCTCCATTGGTTCGTAATGAAACCATAATGGGACTGTTTTTGCTGTGGTTTAAAATTTAGATCTGGTTTAAATTCTGCACACTGGTAAATTAGGAAAAGCGTGTTCAGAATTTTCTTAAGCCCTCGTGTTGTAAAACTATCCAAAGCCTTTGATAAAAAATGCCTGCCATTTGACTGCAGCAAATGCCTGCAGCATAATACATATTTTCATCCACTCATCCCTAACTTCACGGACGATTGTAAAGTTCTTAGCTTATTGTTCATAAGGTCCTGAGTTACATAAATCCTAGATCCGATGCAGGAGAAAATCAACGCAACGAATGATCTTGTTTGGACCATTTTGCCAGGGGCAGCTTTGTGAATTCCAAGTGTCGCTGTATTTGAACTTAGTGGATTAGCACAAATGACCATCAAAATTCGCTGGTGTTAGGTAAGTTAACATATTGTCTGCATTACTGTTCCTCGTCATTACCCATTACCATGGAGGATCTCAACACTTTCTGGTTTGGCTGATGCCGTTACTCTATGCTCACATCGACGCCTGTGTGTGGTAGAAGAAGTAGTATATTTTTGATATGGTTGGGTTTGATGGCTTACAGTTTTCCTATTCCTATTTGAGAGTTTTACAGTATTTCCTGAGTACTTAAAATAACATATCCTTTTTCTTTATGCTTAAGATTATTTGGCCTATTACCTAACTGTTTACATTTCAGCTGGGGAAGGGGTATGTTGTTTCAGGGATGTGTTTTAGTGTGTTGTTCTTAAGAATTTTCGTTGTTTCCTAGTCTGTTGTTTGAGTGAAAATTATATGTTAGTTTTGCAATGTGCTGATGTAAGGGGGGTTGTTCCTTTTTTGTGGATGTCTGTTGTTCTACAGGGTGGTCAATTTAAGATTGTGTTTTTCATTTGGTAATAAAAAACGACTAAATATTTTTTTCGATGGTTGAACAATTTTTTGAAATGTTGATTCATCCTTTTGTTTGCGTTACATTTGTCTTTCATCTAGCTCCCCAAAGATAATAGGCCAATGGTATTAAATCGCAGCTTCTTGGAGGCGGATTCACAACGACTATTTCTGCTGATTATTCGACTTCCGAAGATGGGGCACAATTGTGCTCATTAACCTAGCCACCTCAATAAGCTTAAATGAAATGTGCTTTTCAAATAAATTATTTGAGCCGTTCGAGTTAAATGCCTACCGCTTTGGAAATAAGTACGGCCGGCCAAAACGCTAAGCTAAGCGCTGAGCGAAAGAGCGAGAGCGCCACAAGCGGTTACCGACGACGACGTCGCCTGCCAACGCCTCCCTCCGGAGATGGAGTGATGATGCGGCGACGCCGGTGACAACTGGGTCGGACTCCCAGCTGGAGTCCTGCCGGGTCTGCAAGGATCGTGGACCAGAGTTGCTCACCACACCGCCACAGGAGCACCCAAAAAAACACTGGCTGGGGCCGCGGCGGGGACCGATCCCCTGACGTCGGTCGGTTTCAAAGAGAATTCTTGTTTTTGCTCTCTTGCTGTTGTAGTTGTGTTGTTTGTTGTTGTGTTGTTTGTTGTTGCTACACCACCCCGGTTACACGGTCTTTTTTGCGATCGGCACTTTGCTCGCGTTCACGCACTTTCGCATGTGGACCGTGTAATATTTCAGTTCGATGCCCCCTTTTCCCTTACCCTCCCCGGGGTCCCAACGTTCGCGGTTTGTTGCATTTTCTTGCGGGGAGATTTTCAGTGCACTTTTTGTCACCCGCCGTTCCGTTCCGTCCTTTCGCTCCTTGCTTCTTTCGGTTTCACGCGGTTTTCACGGCTTATCTGCAAAACTATTTTTTGTTTTGCTCCGCTGCGAAACACACGTGTGGTGTGACGGTTGCCACACCATACTTTCGCCTGTCGCCTGTCGCGGCACTCATTATCTTTGGGCCACCTAAAGATAATTTGGGCCACCCAAAGGCGCTGCGCTGCGCGCAAAGCGGGTGGCCCTGGAAAACAACCGTACAGCGGACGCTGTTCCCGTGTGTGTTTGTTTGTGTGTGAGTTGGGTTCGTTATCGTAGGCCTTTCATCGGGGCCGCCCCGACCTGACCGACACACGTGGTGGCCATTGTTGACGATTCGTGCCGATTTTCGCAGTTGCATACCGCAACCGTAACGAATGGTTGGGCCGCGGGCTTATCACGCCGCTCAATGATGATGACGGAATGTATGGGCCGCTCTCGCCCCTGTCCGCCCGTCCGTGGATCGTACCACGGCCATACTTTGCCAGTTTCGACAGCATATTGTGGACCACATTCGTCCCGGTTGTGGTGCCAGCTTCCGATAAGCGAACCGGAGTCGGACCACCAGTCGGAGGCGGCGGCGGCATCTAGTTCACAAGCCTTTCGTACCCTATCGAACGCCGTTAGCAGAGAGCGCGGTGGAAACGGGCTTTCGCGGGGCTCTGCGAACTGCTACTACCGTGAGTCCTCGAGAGCCAGGGCCTGGAATGCTCCGGCCCAGTCCCAAACCTGCAAACAACGGACATCCTTGAGGCCGGTACATACGCCGAGGTGAGCCCTCCGGGGTCGTGTGCGGGGTGCCGGTTAATGCAACGTGCAGCGAGAAGGACCTTCCGAAGGACCTCCGTTTTACGCTTGTCACCGACATGAGCTTTACGATGCACCCTGCACGCCATTACAACGCTGCGGGGGGTCGTGACGGTTGAACCGTCCTATGCTTACACCACCCAGCCCCACCCACACCCACTGAAGGAAAGGGGTGATGGTACCGCGTCGCATCGATCGAAAGAGAGAGACTTCCGTGGGGACAAAGTCTGGTCTGTGGTCTGTCAGTCACCGACCAAAACACGAACGTAACGAGCATGGGTGCTTCCGGTGTGCAGTCCTGCGTCCTTAGACCTATTTCCAGGACAAGTGTCATTAGGTTCCCCGCGAGAAATGGTTTCACGCTCGATTCGTTACGCCAAATCGCTTTCCTATGCGAATGAGTCCTGCGACGTGGGACGCGAGGATAGGACCTCGGGACACGAAAGGTGCTGGTACTGTACCGGAGAACAGAGGCTGGGGGCCCTAAAATGTAGGTCACACCAGACAGAAAGAGAAAGAGAGAGAGAGAGAGAGAGCGGAGAAAACGGAGAGTTGAGTTGTTAACGAGAAGCTCTCGGCGGTGGTCTTGGCTGACGCTGCCGTCCGAAATGTTTTTTTTTTCGTGCTCCGAAAGCCGGCGCGGTGTCCTTGTTGCTGTTTTTTCTTCTTTCTTCTGCTCTCGGTCTTCTTGGGCTCTACGTTTTCTTCGCATTCCTACCGGCGGTCGACGACCAAGTTTATCACCGGCAAGTACGACGAGCGAGAGAGCGAGGTGTTAACAAGGGTGTTGCTGTGAACGAAATGAAATGTGTTTTTTAAATATATTATTTATAACCAAATTGTATACCCTTATACATAAATATCATGAGTCAACCTTTCAAATAAAAGTTCAAACTTCAAAAAATATTTAGCCGTTATTCTTTTAAAACCAATTGAAGTAAAGAACGTTGAATTAACCACCCTGTATGCCATTGAGGTAGGTCGAGAATGGCTTTTATAAATTTGTTCTGGATTATTTGAAGTTTATTTAAATGTCTTTCATCGCAGATAGGCCAAATGGGGGTGCGTTCGATATGGTTGGTCTGATAAGCGATTTGTAGATAAGAATTTGATTTTCTATTCCTTTCGTATTTTGAATTTACTTTGATATAGATGTTGAACAAGGCTAGGTATAGAGCGCTACCTTGTGGGACTCCTGTAACTGGTTCGAGTGCTGTGGACTGTGCACTACCGATGGGAACGTTGTTGATTCTCTTAGAGAGAAATTGAGAGAGATTGTATTATTTCTCTGATAGGTTTTCGAAAATTTGCCCTGATTAATATTAAACCTTTACGCCACATAGAGTCGAATGCTTTTTTGGGATCCTTTGTTCGTTGGCAATACTAGCCCTGTGACATTTTTCTTGTTCCTACTTGCAGTAATGTTTCTGATTAATCTGTAGAATTGGTGAGTAGTGGATGAGTGGTGGTGTGGTTTGTATTATGTCATTTTCCTCCCCGAATCGTCTTAGCCTTGTTGCAATAACCTTTTCGAATAGTTTTCCTAGACCAAGCTAATTGGTCTGTAACGGTCAGGATTCTTGCCTCTTGGCCCGGTTTTGAGATGGCGATTACTTTTTGTTTTTTCCAATGTTCTGAGAAACAGCCTATTTTCAGACATCCGTTGAATATGTAATAAATACAATATGTGGGTTTTCCGAACCTCAAGACTGCTTATTAATATTGCCACCGAGGTGGAAATGAGTTTCAATTCATTGACCTACCACTTTGAAAATACATTTTTCATATTTGCCAATTCTTGTATCTAAGATTGTATTTTATACATAAATGGCATAAATTGTTTATAATAAGTGCCTTAAATGGTGTTCAAACATCGGAAAATATTCAGCCGTTTTCTTAGCACCAAATGAAAAAGTACACGTTCATTAGCTCACCATGTATTTTGCAGCACTATGACCGCTTTTTTTGGAATCTTCTGTAGCGATCTGTTGCTTATTATATCCAAACCAACTGACTTGTTGTTTTGTGTTTGGGATTTTGATTAAGCGTTGAATCTCACCGGGCTTAACCAGAATGGTTTGGAAGTTATATTTGTTTGAGCTGGTGTTGTTGTCGTAGTCGTCAACTGCGGATACGACTCTTAATCGTCTAAACAATCTTCGAACAGAGATACCAGACAGGTAGTGAAGTAGTGCAAACCGATGGTCTGTTCAGGTTGGATACGGCTAAATCGCCTGAATTGTTGCATGCCAGCATGACTCAGGAACCGACCAAGCCCGGTATAAGGCTTTCGGGCGTTGGAGGAAATGCCACGCCACCTGCATCATCCATGATGCTTAGATTTAAGTCGCATGTTATGTCGATAGAATTTAATATAGATTTAATAAATACGGCTAAGTCCGTGCGTTAACAAATAAAAGAGCATGTCTCAGGCCGATTGCGTCTAGCTTCGGTGTAGGCGATGCACGACTATTAGCTCTAGTGATAGTAGCACTGTCCGTATGCATGTTTAGTGAGCACGCTTTCACCTAATCAACTGGCGTGATACACGCCTGACAGCTCGACTGTCACCGCACTGTTGACTGTCGCATTGCTTCATAGTAACTAATCCACGACAATGTCGAGACTGTACGCATGAGCTTTAACTATGATGATGATGAT
>NW_026684294.1:0-1438 GCF_943735745.2 Anopheles bellator | reverse complement strand
GTCCTTCTCAAACCTATGCAGGGGTAAGAGGTGGGACTTATCATCATCATCATGTGTGCTTTGCAGCGGGAGTGATGGAGAAAGTGCTGGTTTTGGTTTTGTTTTTTTTTTGCAGGTCGAATTTGCGGGACCTTGAAAAAAGAGACAGTGTGAAAAGTGATCATTTCAAGTGCTTGGAGGGGGTGAGGAGTGGACGCCATGTGTTTCCTTGCAGTTTCCCTGTCCGACGCATCCTTTGTCTGCTGCGAGGAGACAGAAAAGCTGAGCGCGTCGGCTAATGGGGCCACACGCCGTTGAGAAATTGTTTTTAGGCTGGATTGACCCAATTCAACTAGCACGTCATCATCTTGACAACGTACTGACACGCACACTCTAGAAGAGAGAGCAACGCATATACTCTCTACGAAGATGGGACACACTCTTTCTCCCAACACAGGAGCTACATATAGCAACCGGTGATCACACTCTCCCAATGCGGGGGAGTTGCAACGATTTTTGAAGCAGAATGATCGCAGAGGGAGAGAGAGGGGAACTGACCGTGAAACGCACCGCTTTTTCCATGAATCCCTGCCTATCACGCAGGCCATGACATTTGGGGCGATCGGTGTCTAGTTCCGGATTATTCTTTGGTTTGGTATTCGTGCCAAGGTGTTTAGACTTTTCTCGGAAATCTCTCTATCCAAGTGTGGTGTTATCCGTCCAGGTCTGGCAGCCGGGGCGGCCTCCGTGTGTATTTACAGCGCGTGTGTGCTCCTCTGTGTAGCGTATATGGGTGGGTGCATAGTCGTACTGGGAATGGGAATTATTTTCGCCACAAACGACTAATGAGAGCCCAAGCCAAACTGAGTCGTGGTACCTTTCTCCCACCTTTCTGGATTGGGCCCGAGTGGTCCACTCTCGTAAGGTTATATGGATGGGTGAACTTGACCTAATTTTTGTAAAATCCACTCACACCGGAATCGCACCGGAACGCGTTCTTCTTCTCCCGAAGGCAAATAAATTTCGGCCTCAACACCAAACGACGCTGTTTTTCGTACCACTTTTGAGTTGCCCCTTCCTCACTAGATAACAGAACGTAATAAAAGACCACCACCACCAAAACTCTCCCTAGACGAGAAAAGAGACGAATTGGCTTACGCTAAAATTTCTATGATACATGAAAAACAAAACAAAACATCATCCAGCAGGCGGTATGAAGTGCGGTATGTTCTTAGTATGAAAGCAATTTGTTTTGCTATCGAAATTCCAAACAAAGTCTGGTCATGAGCGTCATCGTTTTGTCCGTTTTCAATGTTTGTTGTCGTTATTCTTAAAGGAAAGGACTTCTCACCGTATATTTTATTTTACCCTCCGCACTTCACGAGCGTAACACAATACAGGCAAGCTGTTATCGAAACGAAACGCTGTTAGAATCGTGAGGGAAAATTTCTTAGTATTA
>NW_026684293.1:108261-186192 GCF_943735745.2 Anopheles bellator | reverse complement strand
TACACTCTTATTTGAGCCGTCTTGCGATCAAGACGTATAATTATATGTGTGTGCGTTCCACGTTCCACAACTGACAGTTGAGTGCTTCCAGTTGACGACGACTGACCGAACCTCACCACGGATCAATGAAGCAGTGCTGCATAGGGCTGCCGCGCCGGAGGACGGTGGAGAACGGTGTATGTATGTATAGAGGTGTTTTCATAGTATGTAGTCAAAAATTATAAATAAAGGTTTTCAAAGGTTAACCCAGTTTTATAAGACTATTTCGATCCGAAACTGGGGCTATAGACAGCCCAGTGGACAAAATTGAGTGCCCGAGCTACCCGAACAAAAAAGTCACTCATATTTTCCATACTGAGATGAAATATCTGAGCGTCGATTCGTTTCTCACCAAAGGCCAGAAAGAAAGCGCAACACCGAACAACTTTTTTAACTCTGTCACGCTCATGTAGCATCCAGTCCGGCACTCCAACGTCAAACTGTTCGAAACTTTTAGTTTCATACAAAACGTACGACGCACGACGAAATCAATTCAACGAGGTAAAAATATTGGTGTAAAAATAGTGTTTAACTGTAAATTCTAAGCTGTTGCTTATTTCGGTAAGTAAATTTAAGCATCGGGAAGCATTTCTCGATAAGTATTTACTTCTAAATAGTGAAAGTGCACCGTGTCTGTTTCCATTTTCAGCTAACCATTAGAAGCGTACGGGACAATGTCGATAGGGCGGATGGTACAGAATACATGGAATACAGGATTCAGGGATGGATACACTCTACGTACACGCAGAGATAAGTGAAAAGTGCATGTACATGGTGGAATAGTGAAACAATTGTGAAAATATTGTAATTGTAAAACATTTGTGGTTATGAATAAATACAAAACATTGTTTACAATATCAGAACGATTTGACAATTCATTGAGAGTATGTAGGTGAGAGGTGTATGGAAGAGAGGAAGAGAGAATAAAAATGTAGAGGAAAACGCTCACGGCGCCCATACGATTTCTTCCGCTATAAGCTTCAGGATTCCGCTCCCAGTGAACAATTTTGAGAGCCCGAGGCTGCCCCTCTGCCTGCGACGCGGCGGAGGAAGGCTGAGACGAGTGAGATCGAACGCCCCTCTGCCTGCGACGAGGCCGAGGAAGGGCGATCTCGCAGCGCACGAAGTGAGCATGAGACGCGTTCGTTGGTTGCCGGGGAAAGAACGGAAGGAATCCCCGTGAGTTGTGGAATCGCCGTGAGTTTGCTGGTGGAAGACGAACGTTGGAGAGAAAGAAAAAGGAATAGAAATAACAGAGACAGCGAGATCGGGGCAAAGTCCCGAAATTCCGAGGGTCCGACAGTCTTGTCTTTGTTGTGGACTTGGGCGAATCGGGACGAAAACTCTGCCTCTGTTTTTCTAAGTGCCAGGTGTAAAGTACCAAGTGTTTGTGCTTCTCTGTCGATCACGGTGATCCTGATAGAAATAATCCAGGTAAGTTTATTGGACAGTATTTAGTGACAACCAAATAATGTTGAAATGTTTTCGCTTTGCTCGTTTCAGATGTTCAATCAGATGTCCAGATGGGATGCAAAGGATTCGATGCAATGCATTTTACAACGCGTTTGAAGGCAGCTACGCACCAAATTGTGAACCGCTAGTGCAGAGTGAAGAGTGTATGCGAAAAACGAGAGAGAAAGTATATCGAAATGTACCGACAAAATACGAACTGTTTCATTTTGGTTAGGGGGAATATGGGAGAAAGAAAACGAAAAAAGCGAGAGAACACACACGTGAGAGATAGGGGGCCGCTCGGTGAGAGAATTTAAACGGCTCCTCACTCCATGGACCTAACGGCTCCTCACAGCGATTCCCCCATATAAGGCTATATGGGAGAACGTATTTGAAGTAGCGGTTCAGAAGCCTATGAGCTGTGGTTCAGCAGTCGATTTTGAGGTGAGAAGAGCGAAATTGTTCACTGGGTTGTTCGGGTACCCCTCTGCCTGCGACGAGGACGAGAGAGGGCGAACTCGCCGCGAACGAAGTGAGCATGAGCGCGTTCGGCGGTTGCCGGGGAAAGAGCGGAAGAAAACCCCGTGAGGAGGGCTTTTACGCGTCAGATTGTGGGTTTGAATTGGAGAGGAAAGGCGCTGAGGCCGAGAGGTGATGCGTACGCGGTGCAGGTGAAAGACGAACGGAAGAGAAAGCAAAAGGAATAGGAAAAACAGAGATAGCGAGATCGAGGCAAAATCCCGAAGTTTCTGAGGGTCCGACAGTCTGTCTTCAACTTCTGTTCTATTTGGACTTAGGCGAATCGGGGCGAAACCTTTGCCTCTGTATTTTCTAAGTGCCAGGTGCAAAGTATCAAGTGCAAAGTATCAAGTGCTAGTGCTTCTCATTCCAAAAGGTTGTACCTGATAGAAATAATCCAGGTAAGTTTAGTGGACAGTATTCAGTCACAATCAAATAATGTTGAAATGTTTTCCCTTTGCTTGTTTCAGTCGTCTCGTCATGTTTGTGGAGAAGGTAAGATAAAATTACAGGAATGCAATGCAAAACCTCTTACAAAAATTTACTTTCTTATCTTTCTTTGCGAAATGCATCGAAAACAACAACCCCTGGAGCCACCGATAGTGTGTACGACGGCGGATTGCATTACCCACCAACACAAGAACCTCACACCACCAATGCAGCATAGCGCCAGCCAGAAATACACGAATAGGTATGCCCTATAGGGAAGAGTGAATCGGCAAGCGAGCGAAAGAGATAAAAAAACGAACAATAAACCGACCCCAATCGAAACCGAAACCCGAAGCATTTCTATTTTTCGAACGGAAGGGAGGGAATACAAGAGAAAGAAAGTGAGGGGGCATATAGGAGAGAGGGAGACAAGGGGTAATTTCGAGAAATAAATTCGAAGGGCCAGAATTCGCCAGCGAGGTATCAGGCCTTCTCAGTATCGGCATATACATGAACGAAGTATACTGGTCCATCGTTTGTCCGTGGTTTGTCCGTGGTTTGTCCCTCGAAACTCCATGGTGAGAAGCGCTCGGGCACTCACTTTCGTCCACTCCCGAACAAAAAAAATCACTCAATTTTTCATTTTTCTAGCCGTGGATTTCGACTCGTGAGATACCCCCTCTCAGTATGGCGGTTTTACCGCCCAGTGAGCAAAATTGAGTGCCCGAGCTACCCCTCTGCCTGCGACGAGGGCGAGGAAGGCTGAAACGGATGAATCCGAACGCCCCTCTGCCTGCGACGAAGACGAGAAGGGGCGAGCGGGCCGGTTCATGAGGGTCCGCTCGTAGGTACAGGGGTAAAAGAGCGGAAGAAACCACGAGAGGGGGGGGGTTTCATGCGCTAGCTTGTGGGTTTCATTTACAGGGAGGGTAGGGTTTCAGAGCCGAGGGGCCATGCGAACGCGAAGACGAACAGACGAGCGAAAGGAAGAGGAATACAAAAAAAGAGATAGCGAGATCGAGTAAAAATTATAAGTCCGAGATAGAACGGGCAGTCGATTTTGCTCCAAGTCAAGTGCAAGTGTTCTTCGTTCCATCGCGTGTGATCCTGATAGAAATAATACAGGTAAGTTTATTGGACAGTATTCAGTGAATATCAAATAATGTTGAAATGTTTTCGCTTTGCTCGTTTCAGATGTCCAATCAGATGTCCAGATGGGATTCATAGGATTCGAATGCAATGCATTTTATAACGCGTCTAAGGCGTCCGAAGGCAGCTACGCACCAAATTACTACGACGACCGCTAGTGCAGAGTGAAGAGTGTACGCGAACCGAAAATAGAGAGAGAAAATATACGCTTCGAAACCGAACCAACCGTGTTATTTTGGCTAGGGGGAATTGGGAGAAAGAAAACGAAGAAAGAGAGGGGACACACAGGAGAGAGGGAGACAAGGGGTTCACGCTGGAGAGTTCATCTTTGGCGGTCGACTCCTTGCGCCGTTTCACGTTCCGTTTGCGGTTTAGAGGAAGTTTCCCATACAAAATTTGTTTGAAACCGCCAATGGACCGCCAAAAAACCGTGAAAAATGAACCTGAAAGAGCGGCCGGCACTCAATTTTGCTCACTGGGCGGTAAAATGTATGGAGTGAGCGTCCTTACTCCCAAGTGAGCAATTTCGCTCTTCTCACATCAAATTCCACAGCTCATCCACAGCTCATCCACTTCTGATCCGCTACTTCAAACACCCAGTGAACAATTTCGCTCTTCTCACTTCAAATTCCGCAGCTCATCCGCAGCTCATTCCCTTCTCATCCGCTACTTCAAAGGCTATTTCCCATATAGCTTTATATGGGGGAATCGCTGTGAGCAGTGGTTAGGTTCAAGGAGTGAGCAATGGATTGAATTCTCTCACCAAACGACCCCCTGTCTCTCACCTGTGTGTTCTCTCGCTTTTTTCGTCTTCTTTCTCCCATATTCCCCCTAACCAAAATGAAACAGTTCGTATTTGGTCGGTACATTTCGGTATATTTTCTCTCTCGTTTTTCGTTTCGCGTACACTCTTCACTCTTCACTAGCGGTTCACAATTTGGTGCGTAGCTGCCTTCGACGCCTTAGACGCGTTGTAAAATGCATTGCATTGCATTTGCATTCGAATCCGAATAATCGTGCACGCTACTTCGCGTATATATCACGCCTGCAGTCCAGGCTATCAGTGGACCCCAGATCCTTCTGGCGTTTCGCTAAATCTCGGCGGGGCTCCTCGAACTCCCCCACCTCCCTCTCCCTAGGCAGCGTTACGGCCACTTCCCCGGATGGCGTGTGCGACCTCTTCGCCAGGCACTTCTCGGGATTGTTTGTCGAACCTGCCACTTCCTCTCTATGCCTCACTACCGGACTAGTACATACCCCCCGTGACTCCCTCTCCATCGACGCAGTACCCATCTCGGAGGACAGCGTCTTGGCAGCACTCGCTAATCTGAAGCTCTCCCACTCCCCAGGTCCGGACGGTATTCCTTCCTCTGTGCTTAAGGGTTGTATGCATTCCCTCGTCCCAGTCCTGGTTCAGCTCTTCTGCAGATCTCTGCAGGAAGGGTCGTTCCCGCGGGGCTGGAGGTCTGCGTGGCTCATCCCGATACACAAGAAAGGTTGCCGTCAAACCGCTTCTAATTACCGTGGTATTTCCCTCCTCTGTGCCATCTCCAAAATCCTGGAATCAGTCGTTCACTCTTACCTCCTACCTCTCGTTTCCTCTTCTATCGCTGTAGACCAACATGGCTTTATGCCTAGGCGGTCTACAGTGACTAAGCTCATGTCCCTCATGCAACGAATCTACCCTGCTACTGCCTCCGGCTCACAGGTGGATGTGGTCTACACGGACTTTAGTGCCGCGTTCGACTGCATCTCACATAGTTTGTTGGTCGCTAAGCTATGGCAGATGGGTTTGCGTGATCCTCTCCTCTCCTGGTTCCAATCATTCCTTTCCGGACGTTCCTTCTGTGTAAAAACCCCATCTTCCACCTCTCCCTCGTTCTCTATCCCCTCCGGGGTTCCTCAAGGCAGCGTCCTGAGTCCCCTTCTCTTTTCATTGTTCATGAACGACTGTTCCGCCGTACTTCCTCCCGAAGGCTACTTAATGTACGCCGACGACGTCAAGTTCTTCCTCCCTGTTTCCAACCTTGACGACGCCCGTTCCCTCCAAAGAGCTATTGATGAATTCGCAGCGTGGTGTTCGTCCAACGGCCTCCGCTTGTCCCCGAACAAGTGCTGCGTCATCTCTATCTCGCGCCTCAGCTCCCCGCTATCCTGGGATTATTCCCTGCTCAACACTCCCCTTCCTCGAGTATCCAAGGTGATGGACCTCGGCGTGTGCCTCGATAGCACGCTATCTTTTACGCCACAGATCGAGGCCACTGTGGCTAAAGCCAACAAGACCCTCGGGCTCATTGGTCGTATGTCTCCTGACATACGCGACCCGTGGTGCCTGAGGGCGCTTTTCTGTTGCTGGGTCCGCCCTGTCCTCGAATACGCTTGTGTTGTCTGGTCCCCAGCGTCGCCTTCCTCTATGGATAGGTTAGAGAAGGTGCAACGGCGGTTTACCAGGCTTGCTATTCGTAGGCTCCTGGGTTCCTCTGTTTCCACCCTGCCCCCATACGACACTCGCTGTCGCATGTTGGGGCTTCCTTCAATAGCGTCCCGCCACTCCGCTGCCCAATCCCTCTTCATCGCCAACCTCCTGCTCCATAATACCGATGCTCCCTCCCTACTTTCGTCACTCCAATTCTATGCTCCATCCCGCCGCCTCCGCGACACACCCCCGTTCCTCATTCCTCCCCGCCGATCTCGCTTCGGAACAGTTGACCCATTCCTGCGTGCGATCGGGTCCTTCAATGCCGCAAGCCCCCTGTTCGACTTCCACCTCCCCATTTCTTCCTTCCGCTCCCGCCTCCGCGCCTCCACTGCCCCTAGTATTTAAGTCCTTAGTACGTAAGCTGATCTTGTTAAGCCTTTGGCGAACATTTTTAATAATTAAATTAAATTAAATTAAATTAAATTCCAGTTTAGTTGGACGTCTGAAACAAGCAAAGCGAAAACATATCAACATTATTTGGTTGTCACTGAATACTGTCCAATAAACTTACCTGGATTATTTCTATCAGGATCACCCGTGATCGACAGAGAAGCACAAGCACTTGGTACTTTACACTTGGCACAAGTCCACAACAAAGACAAGACTGTCGGACCCTCGGAACTTCGGGACTTTGCCCCGATCTCGCTATCTCTGTTATTTCTATTCCTTTTTCTTTCTCTCCAACGTTCGTCTTCCACCTGCAAACTCACGGCGATTTCAAAACTCACGGAGATTTCTTCCGCTTTTTCCCCGGCAACCACCGAACACGTCTCATGCTCACTTCGTGCGCTGCGAGATCGCCCTCCCCCGGCCTCGTCGCAGGCAGAGGGGCGTTCGATCTCACTCGTCTCAGCCTTCCTCCACCGCGTCGCAGGCAGAGGGGCAGCCTCGGGCTCTCAAAATTGTTCACTGGGTAGCGGTCGTCGTCGTACTTTGGTGCGTAGTTACATATTGTTGTTGGTGACATCTTCAACATGTTTTGCATTCGAATCCTATGCATCCCAGTTTAGTTGCACATCTGAAACGAGCAAAGCGAAAACATTTCAACATTATTTGATTGTCATTGAATACTGTCCAATAAACTTACATGGACTATTTCTATCATGATCACCCATGATCGAAAGAGAAGCACTAGCACTTGGTACTTTACACTTGGCACTTAGAAAAAACAGAACACGTTTTGTCCCGATTCGCCTAAGTTCAGAATAGAAGTTAAAGACAGACTGTCGGACCCTCAGAAACTTCGGGACTTTGCCTCGATCTCGCTATCTCTGTTTCTCCTATTCCTTTTTCTTTCTCTCTACCGTTCGTCTTCCATCTGCACCGCGTACGCATCGCCTCTCGCCCATAGCGCCGTTTCTCTCTCGGTAATTCAAACCCACCCTGGCCCTGTCGAGAACCGAATTTGCCGTGAGATGTTTCGTCTCAGTATGGGGAATATGAGTGATTTTTTTGTTCGGGTCCCGAACAAAAAATCGCTCAATTTTTCATTTTTCTAGCAGCGGATTTCGACTCGTGAGATGCCCCATCTCAGTATGGCGGTTTTACCGGAATAACTGAGTTCTGTGAAAATTGTAACGCCCAGTGAACAATTTTGAGAGCCCGAGCCACCCCCTCTGCCTGCGACGCGGCGGAGGAAGGCTGAGGCGTGTGAGATCGAACGCCCCTCTGCCTGCGACGAGGACGGGAGAGGGCGACCTCGCAGCTCATAGAGCGAGTATGAGAACGCGGTCCTGGGCTGCCGGGGAAAGAACGGAGAAGGGCGCGAGGCGATGCGTACGCCGTGCAGGTGGAAGACGAATGGATGAATGAAAGGGAGACAATAAAAAAAGAAAGAGAGGCAAAATTCTGTTCGGTTTGCGAACGGACGGGAAATTTTCTAAGTCCCAAGTCCGGGATAGGATGTGTGCGGGGTCCGGGGAGTGAAAGGGAGACAAATAGTAAAAGAAAGAAAGGCAAAATTCTGTTCGCTAGCGGACGGGCAGTCTGAAATTTTCTAAGTCCCAAGTCCGGGGTAGCATGTGTTTAGCACTGCGGATTCAGGTAGTGAAAAAATGACACCTGAACACCAAGCGTCGTTTTCGCTAACAGAAGCGGCTTCACACTACGTTTTTATCGCTTCTATCGTCAAGCTGTGTTTTTTAAACGTGTATCTTCGTTTGGTGCTGTGCATATCGTGCTGTGTTCATAATAATGGAATCCTCCAAGAAATACAATTGGAAGAGCGGCAGCTTTAAGCGAAAGGTGAAGCAGCGCGAGGAAGAACTGCTTAAAAACGACATTGGAGTCCATCATGTTCTTTTCTGATAGAAATAATCCACGTAAGTTATTTGCACCAGCTCACAAACGAGAACAATTTTACTTACGTTAGTCACAGGAAAATAATGTAAACTTCTTTTCACTATGCTCGTTCCAGGTTAAATGCATCGAACATTATACGCGCGAAACGATCTACGCATCGAACACCGAAAACAACACCCCTCCTGGAGCCACCGATAATGTGTAGGACGGCGGATTCCTCTACCAACGCAGACATCACACCCACCAACGCAGCATAGCGCCAGCCAGAAATGCACGGATAGGTATGCCCTATAGGGAAGAGTGAATCGGCGAGCGAGCGAAAGAGACAAAAAAGTGCGAACAATAAACCGAACACTAATCGGTCCCGAAACCCGAAGTATTTTCATTGCTCGAACCGAAGGGAGGGAATACGAGAGAAAGAAAGAGAGGAGACACACAGGAGAGAGGGAGACAAGGGGCAGGTTCGGGAAAAAAATTCGAGGGACCAGATTTCGCCAACGAGGGATTAGGCCATCTCAGTATGGGGCTATGTATGAACGAAATACACCAGTCCCTCGTTTGTCCCTGGTTTGTCCGTCGTTGGTCCCTCGATGCTCCATACTGAGAAAACGCCGGGGAACTCAAAATTGTTCACTGGGCGGTAAAATGTATGGAGTGAGCGTCGTTACTCCGGTATTTTGCTCCTTGTACCGGAAAAAATCGTATGGGCGCCGTGAGCGTTTTCCCCTACATTTTTATTCTCTCTTCCCCTCATTCCATACACCTCTCACCTTCATACTCTCAATGAACTGTAAAATCGTTCTGATGTTGTAAACAATGTTTTGTATTTATTCATAACCACAAATGTTTTACAATTACAATATTTCTACAATTGTTTCACTGTTCCACCATACACATGCACTTTTCACTTATCTCTGCGTGTACGTAGAGTGTATCCATCCCTGAATCCTGTATTCCATGTATCCTGTACCATCCGCCCTATCGACATTGTCCCGTACGCTTCTAATGGTTAGCTGAAAATGGAAACAGACACGGTGCACTTTCACTATTTAGAAGTAAATACTTATCGAGAAATGCTTCCCGATGCTTAAATTTACTTACCGAAATAAGCAACAGCTTAGAATTCACAGTTAAACACTATTTTTACACCGATGATGCTTCGTCGATTTGCTTGCGTCGTTCGTTCTGTGTTCCTGCATGAAACTAAAAGTTTCTAACAGTTTGACGTTGGAGTGCGGGACTGGATGCTACATTAGCGTGACAGAGACAAAAAAGTTGTTCGGTGTTGCGCTTTCTTTCTGGCCTTTGGTGAGAAACGAATCGGCGCTCAGATATTTCGTCTCAGTATGGAAAATATGAGTGACTTTTTTGTTCGGGGTGGCTCGGGCTCTCAAAATTGTTCACTGGGCAGCAACCATTCACGACCTCACGATCCAAATTAAAATTGAATTATTGGATTGGACTCACTAAATGTAACAGATTTTTCTTTAATGAAATATGTGTTTGATAGCTACTCTCATTACACATCTAACGCAGTATAGATTGTTTGGTCAAAGTGTAAACAACACCTTTTCTAAGCATTTGAACATGTCAAGTTTTGTTCCTGATAAAGTGTTTTTGCGGGGAGTACTTTTTCATAACAACTTGCACGGTAGAAAAAAGGGATTCTTGTATTGAATCGTCATTGGTGATAAAAAGTGGAGTTATTACAAGAATTCTAAACCCAAAAAGGCCTGGATAGAGTGGCCCCACTCACCCAAAAACCAAGTATACGAACCTTGGCCAAAGTTTTTAAGCGACACAAAAGTAGCGTTGTCTTTTTATACAGAATCGCCGTCGGCGTACGAAGTTGACGTCGACATCGGTGTGAAGGGTCCCATACAATCCCATACAAGACAACGCGTTTTTACGCATCGCTCGCTACGCTACGTTCAGTTCAGTTCATTTCAGTTTCTGTGTGCACAGGCCTTAAAAGATTGTAGAAAGTAGTAGCTAATGACGGACAATACTTTCATTAAGGTAGTCATACGTTTTGTTGTTGTAGTTAGGTCACAAATGTCCAATAAAAACCGCAAGAATTAATTCACACACCAAAATTCACACATAACAAAATGAAAAACACCGATCTCAAATGGACCACCCTTTACATAAGCATCTCAATTAGAAAAAAAAACCACAACCATCTACATCCATCATATCCTTTTGAACACTATTGGCAACTTTGAACTACCATCTAGAACGTTCCAGGACCAATCGCTGATATCAGACGAAATATAATACATTCCAGTACGTCTAATTTCCTTACAATACGATGGAGTACATAATAAGACTATCAAATGGCAGCAATTGTTAATGTCGGAGAAATGGCGCTTATCTACGTGATTGGTATTATCCTCGCCCTATTGGTCATGTGCCGTCAAAGGAACATCACCATCAATGTCCACGATGAGCCATAATTTCCAGTGAGAACAATAGTACCGGAAACTGCCTGCTTGACGACCAGCACACCTAGTAAACCATTTCGTGATATTTTTCAGAAAAATCCTCAGTTTAAAGGAGAGACGAGTTAACGACGTTCACCGCAAACCTGCTGAGTCGCCCTAATTATTCCCGATTTCCCGAGAGTTAGCGACGCTAGAACATCAATATTTTGGCGCACCAACGATCTGATTGCAGCGGTTTCTTTGCACACCGACCAGCCTCGCACGAACAACCAGCATAAGACCGACACACTACTAACCTCTAAGGGGGTTATAAAGGGTTTGGCGTCAAGAGATTTTTGGCGTTGGCCAAGTTCGTTAGCGAAATTTCAAGAACTGTTTCGTCCTCATCGACATAACTGGGTGGTGTGTTGTATACGCGGTGTCTTTTCATCTGTCGTTGATTAATATACACAGGGTGAGCAAACTAGCGTGCTCTTTGCGTGCACACTTGCGTGACTGTGATTTAAACCAAACAATTTGTGCATCAGTCTATTCTAATCATGTACCACATTGTTATTCGTGGGAAAATGTTGAGTAGGTGAAAAGGAACTGTATGGGTAAATAGCAAAACATTTTAGACATTTTTTTCAATTAACTCACCATCGCTACGCATTATATTCACGATGCTTCCAGATTCGAAACCCTCCATTCTGATGGTAGTTACTTGCAGGGAATTTTACCTGTGCGTTGACTTCGTTGGTTTTCAATAGAATCAGCTGTTTGATTTGTTCGCTGCACGAATAAATTCTCACACAAACAAATAAATAATACACACGTAATTCGCACACACAGCCGTAATTGGCACACAGCCGTGATTTGCACACACAGCAGTAATTCGCACACAATAAACGAGGCACTGCCTATCACAATCAGAAACGTGAAATATAGGATATGTTGTGTATCGGATGTTGCTCAATTTCTTCACAGCTGGTCACAATAAAATTTGTCTAGCAGAAAGTCGTGACGATGGCCCTCTTCGAGTGTTTTGTTCGCGACACACCATATGAGATTGTTCTTATGTGCTATTTGAAATAGGAAGGCATTCGTGTCTTGTTCTATCCTCACAACCTTCTACTCGACTAATCTTAATTCACAGAACCGCACAGGACCACACACGCCTATAATTATTAAAAGTTTACTTTTTCGACTTGTTATTGAAACATGCTCACACAAACATAGGTACGCGATGTGGCAAAAATAATAATCAGACGAAAGCGCACTACCGTCTTCGTCCCCTTGCAAAGCTTGAGAAACTTTGCTCGAATCGTTGCTATGGTGCTGCAAGCGTGTGGTGGTGGTAATAACGAAAAAACTAAAGCTTGGATAACTTTCATATACCCTAAGTTGATCCAGAATATCCGTTAGAAGGTTCACTTTAAGTTTGCGGACTTGAGAAATTGAAGGATGCGGACTGCGCTGAAGAATAATTTCTGAAATGTAACAACACAGAACATATGCTCAGAAAGAGATCACTCGCTGTTGTGGAGTATATCGTGCGACTCAGCAAAGACATTTGCACAAATGGCTGGACCATTTTAGAACGATGCTACATCTATCCACCATTTTCAAATCTTCCTAATATGGCGGGTGTATTTTATTCAAATTGATATCAAAGTGATTCAACGCCAGATGGTGATGGTGTCCAACGAAATGGTGCTCTTAATGCAACGTTTGGACGAGGACGTTGAAATGTGTAAATAAAAAAACGGTAGAGCGCTAACGGCCCAGGAAAAACAGGGAAGCGTCTACTCATAATTGAAATAATTTAATTAGAAATGGAGATATGGCATAACTATTTTCACTGGATCAAAACAACTATGCTCTTTGATTTCTTCCTAAATGGTATATTCATAGATACATTACAGATACAGATACATTTGCACTATAAACATAATATTGAAAACTGTGACAGTTCTTGCAGTAGTCAACGTGAAGGTGGGTTCATGAAAACGCAGTATAAAACAAGCCAAGATGCATTGGTAATAAAAAATGGGTGTAATACACGCTTCTCTGCTTTAACTCGTCTGGTTTATGAATACAGCACAGCCTATCGGGTGTATAATGCCAAAAGCAAGCAACAAAACGCAATGCACGCTTATGAGCAGCGGATTAATTTCGTAATTGGTCCATACTTCCAAGAATTCCAAGAGGCAGTAACAACGGCGCCTATCGCCTACCTTGTATCATATAAACGATAAAGAACCCTTTAATACGAACAAAACACCGGCAAATTATGCAACTAAATTGGTCATGTATAGATTATCGTCTTACAACTTTATCAACCTCACAAAAACGTTTTTTGAGTATCTGAAATTCATACACCATCCAGGATATTGAATCATTTTAAGTATAGGACGTTAAAATATTCTTTTTTCAACAAAAGAAAGCGAAGCTAATGCACAGCCCTACCAAGGAATCGCAACACTTTAAACACGCAACAAGGTTTTCGGCATTTCTATCACTGTCAGCAAAGTGTAAATGATGAACTTACCTGTTCGCGTCCACGATATCAGCCGTGTGTCTTCGAAGAAAGCGTTTTTGTTCAAAGTTATATCTGAACAAAAACTTTTCCAAACATGTGCCAAAGCAGCTCTTACCAGTTGAAGGTTTAGAGAGAGACTGCAGCTGTATAACCTTCAATTACATCGTTCGAAAACACAAAACCCTGATTGGATAAAACACAGCAAGCGGTGGTCTTAACGCGCTGATTGGTTGAAAAATCTACACCAAACATAAGGGCATATGTCACAAAAACGCTACACCTTGATTTGTTGAATCATTGTGATGCTATAGCGAGGGATGTTTGAAAACTTACCGATGGGAACTTTTATTTGACAGCTGCGATCTCATCGTTGTTTTGTATGGTGCACGTACGTACGTGTTTCGCACTGTTGGCTGAGAGCTTCCATGGAAACTTGCTTTTTTGCCTCTATGGGCCAAATTACGAAACTCGAATCGAGAACTCGAAAGGTCATCCGAGTTCATTTTGCTATCGCGGCAGTCGATCGACTTTCCGTACGGAAAGGATGAACTTTCCGTGACGGGAGCTTTCAACTAGATGAACTTCTTTTGTCGAACGATCGACCAGCCAGCTCGCTCCATATTGTTTATGCTCCGCAGGGATAGCTAGGTAGGCCGAAAAGATACCGGTGGGTTTTTTTTTCATTCATGTGGTAGTTAATTACCCCGTAAAGAAACTAATTAGCCCGTAAGAAAGAAGGGCAAGAGTAGGTAAGTGTTTTGTATTCCTGTGGTTACCGCAGTCCCGAATAGGCCGGAAAGATACGGGAAACTTTTTTTTAATCATGTTTCTACAGCAGTTGCAAATAGGGCAAAGAGATTCGGGTAAGTTTGTTTCTTTTTCAGAAAGTATGATCAAAAACATTTCCCTTGAGATGCGAAATTTTTTCTTAAACCCGCAACAACATTATTACATGAATGAAAAATCGATTGATCATTTTCGATTTAGGGCACACTTACCCTGATGATGAAAAATTCAGTGGGTCGGATTTAATCGCAAATCGTTATATTTTCGGTTTCTTCGCTATAACTGTTGCTATCGAAAACGTAATACGCGGAAATCATCTTAAAATTTCAGAAATATAATAGCAAAAATCGTAAGCACATCTGAACTACTATCTGTGTGTATCTGTGTGTGCAATGTTCACAAAAATGCACCAGAATGGCAGTTCGTACTCGAAGAGCTTGACAAGCTTTCACATTGAAGCTTTTTAGCACATTTTCGCACATTTAGCACACGGAGCTTCTCTAATTGAAAACCGTGATCCCGACCATCGAGTTCGACAAACGAGAACGAGAAGTTCACTCGAATCCACCGTACGAGTTCTGTAATAGGGCGGATATTCGGTTCTCGACAATGGCCAGAAAGAAAGCCCAACAGCGAGCAATATTTTCTGTCTCTTTCCCGCTAACAGAGGGTGCGATCCGGCACTCTAACGTCAAACTGTTACTGGGGGGCTACATCAAGGGTAACGTAATGATTTTGACATTAACGATTAATGCCAAACTGCTGCGGCGCTGTCAAAACGTTTACGGCTCGCACGAGGCGTAAACCCGAGCGTAATTATTTTTTTCATACGCTTTGCTTACAAACAGAGAATAATTTATGTTTTTATTTGCTGGTATAGCAACAAAATCGGAAAAAACAGATAAAAAAATTCAGAAATCAATTAATTTCTCTTCTATTTCTATTTTCTTGGACCAAAAACACGAACGTAAACACGTTTCAAGTTTCGTTTTTATATTTTTGCTGCCACACGAAGCGTAAACGTTTTGACATTACAAATTAATTTTACGCTAGTTTTCACGCTTCGTGTAGCCCCCTAGTTACGGGGGGGCTACATCAAGCGTAACGTAATGATTTTGACATTAAAGCCGTCTTCACACCAAAATGAACTGAACGTAACGTAGCAAACGACGCGTTGTCTCATACGGCATTCTATAGGACCCTTCACACCGGCGTCGACGAAAACTTCGTACGGCGCGACGAATCTGTATGAAAAGACAACGCTCCGTTTGTGTCGCTTAAAAACTTTGGCCAAGGTTCGTATACTTGGTTTTTGGGTGAGTGGGCGAAGTCTTGTGTTTTGACAGATTATTTGTGTTTATATTTGGAAGATCAAGACACATTGAATTTTTGGTGCGAGAATTAAAATAGTTTCATGATGAATTTGTGTTTGTATTACAAGTAATAATTAAGTTAAAATTATTTTGCATGCTTGTGATACAAAAAAAACGCCAAAAGAGTAATCTTCGATTATTTTTTAACTACCCAAGATGTCTAATTGTTTTCGCCCGAACGAGAGGGCGAAAGACTTTTCCGTTGCCTGTCGCCGCCGTCGTAACCGGTGTGAAAGGTCGGAAAAAGCGTCGCGTCGAAACGTAATTAACGTTCCCTGTGTGAAGATGGCTTAACGATTAATGCCAAACTGCTGCGGCGCTGTCAAAACGTTTACGGGTCGGCAGAGGCGTAAACCCGAGCGTAATTATTGTTTTCAAACGCTTTGCTTACAAACAGAGGATAATTTATGTTCTTATTTGCTGGTATAGCAACAAAATCGGAAAAACAGGTAAAAAAATCAGAAATCAATTAATTTCTTTTCTATTTCTATTTTCTTGAACCAAAAACACGAACGTAAACACGTTTGACATTTCGTTTTTATATTTTTGCTGCCACACGAAGCGTAAACGGTTTGGCATTACAAGTTAATTTTACGCTAGTTTTCACGCCTCATGTAGCTCCCAGTAAGAACTAGGGTAAAATTAATTTGTTATGTCAAATCGTTTACGCTTCGTGTGGCAGCAAAATATGAAAACGAAATGTGAAACGTGTTTACGTTCGTGTTTTTGGTCCGAGAAAATAGAAATAGAAGAAAAATAAATTGATTTATGGATTTTTTTTGGGTTTTTTCGATTTTGTTGCTATATCAGCAAATAAGAACATATAGTATCCTCTGTTTGCAAACAAAGCGTTTGCTAACAATGTTTACGGTCGGATTCGCCGTCGACTAACCCGCAATCGTTTTGACAGAGGCGCAGCAGTTTGGCATTAATCTGTAATGTCAAAAACATTACGTTATGCCTTATCTGGCCCCCTCAGTGAGAGACTTTCCCATCAGTATGCTCCCCGTGTGTTCTAGTGGTTGAAGCCAATATTTCCTTTTTTGTTTTGGGGTGTTGTAAACAGATTTTAACATTTGTCCAAGTTTTCATAGTGATATCTAATCATTCGGAGTTTTGTTAAATCGAGTCACATTTAACCGGAAACATGATCCCGAAACTTCTCCATAAAAGTGAGCATTTGGAATATTTTTAAAGACAACAACGCCACTTTTACAACATTCGGTAATTTCTTAGCTAATTTTCACAGCGATTGAAGATCAATTAAACAAGGTTGCGAAGGAATTGAGAACAGTATAAAATTTTCGACACGTATCTGAAAATTTTACATTACAGCGAAGCATAGAGTAATTTCTTGTATTCGTGCGAACTCGTTTCTTTGGTACTCGTAGATGAAGCAGAACGGCTAGGCTCTCTTTTACTAGGCTTTTACTCTCATTTCCTACGACCACCTGGTTTTCCTAGTACGTCATACTATTATTTGCTTTATTTTAATCTTTATCACCAAGCCGCGTGTTTATTTCAAATCAGAAAAGCACGAATACAGATTTCGGTTTATGTTCATGCCAGCTGAACGCTAAGAAAATTGAAAGTGTATTGCTACGGTTGGTGCGTTATAAGTGTTAAAAGGGTAACAAGAATAAAAGTGCTTACCCTGAATGTTAACCCTAACTGGGGGACTACATGAGGCGTAACGTAATGCTTTTGACGTTACAGATTAATGCCAAACTGCTGCGCTTCTGTCAAAACGTATATGTTTTTGGCCGAGGCGTAAACAGTTTGACATTACAAATTAATTTTACGCTAGTTTTCACGCCTCATGTAGCCCTCCAGTAACAGTTGTAGAAATAAACACAGTCCAGTCTGTTCCTCTAACTGGGAGGCCTAACGAAGCGTAAAATTAATTTGTAATGCCAAACTGTTTACACCTCGGCCGACCGCGAATCCGACCGTGAACACTGTTAGCAAACGCTTTGTTTACAAACAGACGATAATATAAGTTCTTATTTGCGGGTATAGCAACAAAATCGAAAAAAAACAAAAAAATTTTCATAAATCATAAATTTCATAAATAAGTTTATTTCTCTTCTATTTCTATTTTCTCAGACCAAAAACACGAACCTAAACACGTTTGACATTTCGATTTTATATGTTTGCTGCACACGAACCGTAAACGGTTTGGCATTACAAAATAATTTTACGTTAGTTTTTACGCTTCGTGTGGCCTCCCAGTAAAAGATAAAAAAAAAAAATTTGGAGAAACAAATGAAATTTTCTAGTTCAGTTTAGTTCGTCTTTGCTGATGCGTCTGTTCTGAATCGTTCAGTCATCCTGTAATCACGGCTGATAGTAGTTAAATGGCTGAACCTGTAAAATTATCTCATCGAACTCGGAAGCGTGTGCGTGAAGTAAAACGTAAAGCTAGACCAGGTAAGTTAATACGGCTCTGTAGAAATTGTTTCAGCTTTAAGCCAGTTGTTTTAAGGCGCGGCAGCGCCTTGATTGGCTTAAGTCCGGGCGTTACTTAGTCGTGCCCTCATAGTTCGTTGAAATTGCATTCGCGAAACAAACAACTGCAAAGGCATCATTAATATACTGCATGGTGAAAGATGTTAGTATCAACTCTATATAAAAAATTAAGCTCCGCAAAATGACAGACCGTGTACCACAAACCAAGTGAGATTGTCGTTGTATTGTTTGCGTTCTTAATGTGATTTAGACGACCTAAAGGCCGGTCCACACGCTACGATAATCGCTGCGCAGACACATTGGACCATCATAAGATAATCAGACAATCAGATCATTTAAAACATTTCATGCATTTTTAGTTTTTACCACTTTTGTTTAAATGTAGCAAGTTAGTTTTAGATTTAGATTCTTAGTATTCTAGTTACCTTAGAACTATTTTACCATACACATATTTCAACATACCCAATTTGCTGGGAAAAAGGCTCTGTTCTGATGAGTCGTTTGTAAGGTTCGATAAATGCACAAAACTAACACTAAGAACTAAATAAGACAGACGCAACCCTTAAGGTACTGTTGAAAACCAAATCTTCATGATAGAAGTAGCCATTTCCAAAAATAAATTTCCTCTTCTTGGTTAAGATTTTACCATACAACAAGATTTTTACATATAAGGCACAAGTACTCTTGCAATTCCTTTAAAATTGCGGTATTGAGGTTCTAGACTATCCATCACAAAGTTCAGAATATGAGTATGCAAATGTTTAAAAAAAATTTTTGAATAGAAAATATGTTTTCCCGTGTTTGTTACATTATTTTTCTGTTTTTCTGGTAAATTTAACTATGTTTTGCTATTCTTTGTACTACCTCGCACAGTGTCAACAAATCTAAGTTAATCGCTTTTCTTTTTTCTTTTGGGGTGTGCTGCTTCCATCTAGAACTTTATGCAAAATCGGCATGGGTACAATTAGAATACCATCAGAAGTTTGAATTGTATCGTAACTTCGACGATAATGTCGAGCGCATTGATGTTGCCAAGGTGAGCCAGGAACAGTTCATCGAACGCTACGAGCGTACGTATAAACCTGTTGTAATAGAAGGCATGCAAAAGGGATGGAAGGCTGAACAAAAGTGGACGCTGGAACGGCTAGCCAAAAAGTATCGCAATCAAAAGTTCAAGTGCGGCGAAGATAACGACGGTTACAGCGTCAAAATGAAAATTAAATACTACGTTGAGTACATGCGCACCACGACGGATGACAGTCCGTTGTACATATTCGACAGCAGTTTCGGTGATGTATGAAAACGAAACAATACCGGGCTTTTAAAGTATGGCGAAATCATTAAACTAATCGTTTTTTTTTGCAGCATCACAGGCGCTGCAAACTGCTTGAAGATTACGACGTGCCAGTTTATTTTCGGGACGATCTGTTCAAGCATGCTGGTGAAGAACGCCGCCCACCCTATCGGTGGTTTGTGATGGGACCAGCTCGCTCCGGCACTGGGATTCATATCGATCCTCTAGGCACCAGTGCCTGGAATGCGCTCGTACGAGGCCACAAGCGTTGGTGTCTGTTTCCTACACACACACCGAAAGAGCTGCTCAAGGTTACTGGTAACATAGGAGGAAAGCAACGTGATGAAGCTATCACCTGGTTCAGTATGATTTATCCCCGGACGAAGCAAATCGACTGGCCAAGTGACTGCAAACCGGTTGGTAGTTGTTCTCCACCATATTGGCAAAATTACCTTATCTAACATTGTAATGTGTTTGTTGTGCCTTTTAGTTAGAGATTCTACAAAAACCGGGTGAGACAGTTTTCGTGCCTGGTGGTTGGTGGCATGTCGTCCTCAACCTAGACGATACCGTTGCGGTGACACAAAATTTTTGCAGTCGTACCAACTTTCCTATAGTTTGGCATAAAACGGTGCGTGGTAGGCCGAAGTTGTCAAACAAATGGTACAAAGTACTGCAATCGTTTGAGCCGGAACTGGCGAAGATAGCATCAGAAACAGATCTTCACCAGGGCACAGGTGTGGCGTCGGATAGCTCAAGCAACTCTAGCTCTTCATCTTCTAGTTCAAGCAGTGATGGAAGTGATAGTGATTCGAACACGGACAGCGGTCAGGAATCGCTTTCAGCTCGTAAATCAAGGAAGCGTCGAAAAGATAACCTCGGTCCCAGCATCATGGTCTGATTGTCGCTCTGTACTTATTATGTACCCTATATTGCCTCAAACTAATGTTGGTCATCTGCTACGAGTCTGTACAATGTATTTCATTTACAGAATTTCAATCATTTTATTTCTTTTTTACCAAACTGGACCTCCCCAGTTTCGAAGATAAGTATTAAATAGGTTTTTATTATTAATCACAAACGCTTCTATGGTGAAAAAGATAGATTCGTTAAAAAAAAAATAAATAGTTCTGCCACATTATTTCGGATATCATGGCTAAAATATTATGTTGGAGAATTTCATTTGACGGTTGGAGCGAAAAATTTCATTGTCGTTATTTTTGACAACACGATTGTCATAATAAACCCGTGCAAGAAATGTTTTTTTATAGCAGCGCTCTGGTTGTTTATTTGCCTGCTGCGAGCGCTCTCATATCCCCCTATTACAGAACTCGAACTCGGTTACGGAATTCACTCAAATGTTCATTTGAGTTCATTTTGCTATAGCTTTCTCTTTCTGTAGTCTCGCTTGCTGTATTCTGCTTTCTTTCTTACTGTGTTCACTCGATCGATCGAGTTTCGAGTTCGAATTCTGTAATAGGGCGGATAGCCTTCCTAGGGTACCCAAAGGATAACATGCAGTTCATTCCTAGACCTAGGTCGGCATGGCCCATGTTCGTTAAACAGCATAAACCATTTCGTATTGGGCCGTCATATGAGCCGTAAATCGGAGCGTAAAAACGTCAGATCGTTTAGGCTTCGAGTGGCCGGTTTAAAATATAAAAATATAAATATGTTCTTTTGGATTTTGTTGCTATATCAGCAAATAAGAACTTACATAATCCTCTGTTTGTAAACAAGGCGGTTGTTAACGGTTTTTACGTGTCCGCTGAGGCATAAACGTTTTGACATAAGCACAAAAAGTTTGGATTTTATCTGAAATGTTAGATCGTTTATTTACGGCTCGTGTGGCGGCCCAGTAAGAATTACCTCGAGATGTAGACAACTGTTTCCATCATCACTAAATTACTGCAAGTTCATACTGGGGGGCTACATGAGGCGTAACTGGGGATCTACATTAAGCGTAACGTAATGTTTTTGAAATTACAGATTAATGCCAAACTGCTGCGCCTCTGTCAAAACGTTTACGGGTCGGCCGAGGCGTAAACCCGAGCGTAATTATTTTTTTCATACGCTTTGCTTACAAATAGAGGATAATTTAAGTTCTTATTTGTTGGTATAGCAACGAAATCGGAAGAAAACAGAAAAAAATATTCACAAATCAATTAATTTCTCTTCTATTTCTATTTTCTTGGAGCAAAAACACGAACGTAAACACGTTTGACATTTCGTTTTTTATTTTTTGCTGCCACACGAAGCGTGAACGTTTTGACAGCTCCGCAGCAGTTTGGCATTAATCGTTAATGTCAAAATCATTACGTTACGCTTGATGTAGCCCCACAGTTACAAATTAATTTTACGCTAGTTTTCACGCTTCGTGTAGCCGCCTAGTCAAACATTCGCTCAGACGGTTTTCATCAATCGGCTAAGTTGCACTGTAGCTACGGACCTTAATAGAGAGTTGTTGGTGAATATTATATTGCTAGTTTCAATTATTGCAGAATAAAACATGTTCAACTGTACGGCGAGACCGGTGGATTCGGCAGATTTGTTGCGGTTCGCAAAAGATGCAGGGTGCTCAATGTGCAGCACATCACACAAAGGGAACGTCATGCTATGTGAGCAGGTGGACCAGTTTTTCCCTTCGGTGTGCGACCGTCTCCTTTCTACTGTGGTCGATAGCATCCAAAAATTGAAAGTAGTCGGAAAAAAGCCAACAGGCGTTGAAGTGCAAACCGAAAGGTTGGTGATAACGGATTCGCTGAAACAAGCAGTGTGCTCTTCGCAAATAATTGAGGATCCTAAACTGAGTGAAACATTGTTGTTGCTGACTGATGTTCTACCGAGACTGACTGATCCTATACTCAAGAATTATTTGATTAGCAATAGCACAAAAGAGATTACGAGCTACGAACTGTTCCATGGGGCGTTGGAATGGCGCTGGTTGCTACTGCTCCTGCCGAATGAAGTGAAGAAAAAACAAGAAGAAGAACCTTGGAGAAATATGAGAAAAATTATAGAAATCACAAACCTGTTCGCGCAACTGTACCGCGAGATGATGATTGATTTGCTGGGACTGGTGTTCCAGTTTTTCGAAAACCACCGTCTGGAAGAAATCGTCGACAACTATCAGTTAAGCTGTGATTGTGTCAGTCTCATATGGTTCGGCATGATGGCATTAGCAGATCAATCGGAAGAGCGGCTGAACTTCTGGTGTTGCTTTGACGAGAGTATCCAACTGGTGGTAAACGATCCAAAGCAAAGATGCCTGTTAAAGGTTTGGCTAATTCATACTTTAGCAGAGCTTTGTGATGAAGCATTATTCCGTGAAATGAAAGCTACTGGGATATCCTTGGCAGCCTTATCACCAAACCCTTGCATTATTTCAAATTTGTTGGAAGAGTTCTCTTTGGTCAACCTCAGCGAACAACAGTTGCGTGTATTTTTGCTGCTCATTAAACCAGTTGCCACCGGCATGTGGGCGGAACGGTCTGATGTTGTGACTCGTCTCTGGGACTACTTCGCCTCGAGATTTGATACCCTATTTTTGAACACAACCGCGTCATCATCACGTAGCCCGTCATTAACTGACTTTATCCAGCAGAGCCAGGCTCTAGTCGCATCAGGACAGACACGGGTAGATTTGGAAACTACCAGCCTGCGCATATTTATTAATCTGATCACATTTACAATCGACTATTTCACGAAAAGGGCTGACGAACGGATGATTCATATCATATTCAGTCGCATTTTCGTGGGGCTGAGCTTTAACAAATATTCCAATATGACGGAACAAGCCATTTATAATATCTGCTTGCTAATAACCGCAATACTCAATGTTATCAGCGGCTATGAGATTTTTCCACGAGTGTTGCAACACATAAACATGATCCCGATAATGTGTGGTCAAATGACCACACCTAACGATACCATCATAGGGCGCATCGTTGTGGCGACGCAGGTGCACATGGCGGTGTTGGTGCGGTTAGGTAGCACAAACTACAACAAAACGATGCATGTGCAGCGATTCTTAAGATGCTTCCATAAGGCTCTAAGCAAATACGCTAAGAACCTTCTGCCGGCAATGGTTGTGATTTCAGAAGGAATGTTACAGCTGTATAAACAAGCTCAAACGAGGGGATCTTATGCTCTAGGCGAAGTGTATTTAATCGACACTTGGATTGCAAAATATTTGGAGTGGTCTGGCACCAACCGGTATCAGCTTTTATATGGTAATAAGTTATTCTTAAAACTCATGCTGTTTGTATATTGATGTTTCTTTTATCGCTTTCTAGTCATTGCTACGGGTATGCAGAAGGCGGCAACCACTAAACAATTCATAGAGGCAATTAAGCGGCACATGCTGCAATTTGTGCAACAAAAGTTCTCGGAACCACGTTCAGTCCCGCCGTGTATCACTCAGATTGCCGCCTACTTGACAGTCAACGAGGAGTCATCAAGGTGTGTGTTTGGTATGTCAGACTCACCAATCCTCAGGTTTTTTCTTACTTTCGCGAAATGTCGAACAGCCCATTGGGATCAGCGGCTCGATTATATTACTCGTGTTGTCACAATCGGCCGAGTGGGGGATCTAAGCATAAGGGTTTTAATCCAACAGTGGCTGCAGCTGTGTTTTATTCACAACAATGAGAAAATGAGAAAATATTCCCAGGTCATTCGTAAAACGAGAGAATTTAAGATGCTCTGCGATATACCCGAATACGATCTACTTGAAACTAACGAAGAACCGATCTCTCTGTTCTTTCGTTACGTCGGCGAACGATACCACGAGATATTAGGTAGAAAGCGGCGTCGGCTGAAGGAGCGGTTGGTTTTACTGTTTCAGGATTTTTCAGAATGGATGCCAAAATCAGATGGTAGCTTACAAAAACGGTTTCTTACGGTACTGGTTTCGGCCTTGAACGAGTGTCCTGAGGCATTTTACGATCCTTCCTGCAGCCAGTGCGTATTTCAAAAGGCTTTTACTTACTACTTTCTGCCTTTCGGTGTATATTCAACGGTCAAAGTATCGCTCGATTATGTTGTTGCCATCGCAGGTATCTGGAATCAGGTATTGCACATTCTAGCCACGATGTCATATAACACCGACATCGTGATCAACAACTACATCACTAATATGCTCATAAAGTGGCTACCACAGTTTGCAAAACTACCCAAATCCAACGACGCCGTGCAGCCATTGATGCAATTTTTCTGTGGTACCAATGAAACGATAGTTCGACATGTGATGCCGCGCATCGTTAGCGAATTCATCGAACTGGTGAAATGTCGGCCCAGACCAAATACACGGCAAGGTCTATTAATGGTACAGTGGTTATTGGAGGCTTTGATGGTTACTGAGAAACAAGATAAAGTGGTACTATTCATTGGTCTGCTTGGTTACCCATTATTGGAGCACGCATTCAAGTGCGACCCGTGTGAACCGCAACAGACGCGAGAAATAGCTACCAAGGTGGTGTTTCATATGATAACTTGTGCAGATCAATGTGATACGATGTATATTGCAATGCGTGTCGTATTGCTCAAATTCACGAGGGAGTTTATGCTCCAAGCGTCACAAGCATGCTCTGCTTTCCTACTACGGTTAGCGGAAAAGAGTACAAACATAATTCGCTTAACGATGTATATTTTACAACTGGACCTGATAAACGCGGATGTGATACCGAACAATGAAAATGAATCGATGCTAAAGAAAGCTGTTGACGAATTCATTTGTAAATTAGACCAACTCTTCGATAATCATGATAATGATTTTCTGGAGATTTAAAAATGCGAACAAAATTACGAATCACCTAGAAAGCTAAGCTACCAGCGAATTTAAAATAAAGTTATTTTGCTGCATTCACGGCACTATATGACTCGTCGTTTAACTGTCTACATTTTTTTTAACTTGGTGCACGGGTTGCATTCTGCCAAGAGATTGCTCTCTGTCGAAAATGAGCTGACGAGCTGTTCCCACAGCACCCGCCGGGGAGCCCCTCCGGAAGACCAAGGCGATGATATTGTAGGACCGACATAAGGACGAGAGCTTCCATTTGACACAGGTTCTCTCCGGTTATGGCGTCTTCCGGGAGTACTTGTACTTTAAGAAGATCGCGTTTTCCCCCGATTGCACCTTCTGCCCTGGGATGGTGGAAACAACGGAGCATGTCGCCTTCGAATATCCGCGGTTCCATGATGTGCGCGTCAGGCTGCTGGGGTATGGAACTGCTCACCCCATTACTGCGGACAACCTGCAGGAGCGGCTTCTCATCAACAAGCACACGTGGACGATGGTCAGCGAGGCGTTTGCCGAAATAGTTCCTCACTCTGGAGCGCGAGTAGCGCCACGAGCAGGAGACGACGGCTACTAGCGCGAGGGATGCGATGACCCTGGCGGAGCAGCCACCACCGAGGGAAGACGAGGCGGAAGCGGCGGTATCAGAAATAGCAGCAGCAGCAGCAGCAACAGCAGAAGTGACATTAGTAGCAGATTAATCCTGCGTTTGGGGCCATGATCAGTGCGATCACAACAAACCTGTGAACGATACCCGTTCCTCCCTCCGGATAGCCCTATGGAGTAAATACAGGGGAGGAACAATGTGGGCTGCGTGGGACATATTTTATTCTTCTAGTCATTAAGTTATGTTTATGTTTGGAATAAAATCAACGTCCTTTTTTAACACAAACAAGTTATATAGTACGACCGATAACGCGTGCGGAAATTCTCGTCATCGCTACCCAACTGGTCCCCAAGAAAGCGCCTGGGCCGGACGGGATACCGAACGGAGCCATCGCCGTGGCGATGAAAGAATACCCGGAGGCGTTCCGCCGGCTGTACCAGAGATACCTGGACGAGAGGCGCTTCCCGGAGCAGCGGAAGGTCCAGCAGCTAGTCCCGCTGCCGAAGCCAGGCAACACCCCCGTCGAAGCCTCGTCCAACAGGCACTTTCGGCACTTAGGCATACTGAACACTTTCGGCAAAATGTTCGAGCGGTTAATATTATTATTTATTTATTTCCCGCTCGACGAGTGTGAAGCTAAATCAAGCGCAGGTTACTTACGATCTATTTACAAACATTTGTCTTATATTATAACCCTGAACAGGGACGAGTTCAAACTTTAATGAAGGCTTACAAACATCGATCACTGACAAACGGTGTCGCTGACGAAAACTGGATATAGAATTATGGTAGTCAAAATATTTATAGTGGTAATTAAACTGTGTGATGGCGAATGTTAACGACTCAAACATCCCAGACCGAGTTTTCCGGAACGCGACTCCGAGACCCGAAAAACTAATCGAAGACTACTCAATTGAGGTTTTTTCTATATCACAAGCATGCTAAATAATTTTAATTTAATTATTACCTGTAATACAAACACAAATTCATCATGAAACTATTTTAATTCTCGCACCAAAAATTCAATGTGTCTTGAACTTCCAAATATAAGCACAAACCATCTGTCAAAACACAAGACTTCGCCCCACTCACCCAAAAACCAAGTGTACGAACCTTGGCCACTTTTTGTGTACTATTTTCCCACAGTTGTAGCATTTTATCCGCTTCTTGAATGCTGTTCCAGCACTTTCTGTTGCTTTGTCGTCATCATTTTTCTGTTCAATTTGCCTTTTGGTGTCAAAATCCATCAGTCGTTTCTTCACAAAATCGAGTGAGACTCCGTCTGGGATTGTTTCAATAGCTGTTACGACTGATTCGAATGATTTTGGCAGTACCAACAGATGAAGGCATACCGCGTCATGTGCGTTGTTTGCATCTTCGTACTTCAGCGTGAGAAGTTTCTATCGCAGATACAACTGACCAGTCACACCTCGTTCTTCAAACATGCCTGGCAATTTGCTCCAGATTGCTTTCGGAGATGTGCATTACCCAGAGAACAATTTTGAGAGCCCGAGGCTTCCCCTGTGCCTGCGACGCGACGGAGGAAGGCTGAGACGCCCGAGATCGAACGCCCCTCTGCCTGAGACGAGGACGAGAAAGGGGGAGCGGGCCGGTTCATGAGAGTCCGCTCGTAGGTAAAGGAGTAAAAGAGCGAAAGAAAGAGGAATACAAAAAAGAGATAGCGAGATTGAGTAAAAATTGTAAGTCCAAGAGAGAATGTGCAGTCTAATTTTGTGCCCGGGTCAAATGCAAGTTCGGAATATACGGTGGATGGATTAAAACTTCCCCACCAAGCTCCCGGACTTTTTGGCGTCCCGGAGTCACTAAAGACGTGCGTAACATTTCGTTGTCCTGTGGGAACATAAACCCTCTTCCGTTGGCCGATTCTGCTCGGTTCTGGTCAATCACTAGCATCAAACAGTGCAGTTTTTGACTGTAGGGATCAGAATTTAGTGTTTAGCCACACGGAAGCTACTCAACAATTCCTTTCAAGTTCCACCATATACCCAGTAGAACCTTCCTAGCTATTAAAGCCTGTCCCACTTAGAATCCGGAAAAGTTGTATGTCTTCTAGCAGCGTGGTGGTCGGATTTCAAATATTTTGACAGCTATGTCTTCAGTAAACATTCAACTGTCAGTGCTGAAAGTTTCATCTTGATACGCGGAGTTTATAGAAAGTTATGCTTAATGGAACTCAGAAGGAGACATTTTGCAAATTTTGCAGAATTTGCAAAAAATTTACACACTCACATCGAGAACCCCACATGGTCTACTTTAAATGTCTCAAAAAACAAACTACAACTATATATGCTGTGTTTTACCATTTTCGGGAACCCAATACCGTAGATCAAAAGATTCAGAGTAGACGTCGTAGTGGAACATACGACCAGCAGCTGAACTGGAATGTTTTGAGATCAATCAAATCAAATCCTGGACTTTCGGTTCGGGATGTTGCAAAAAAATATAGTGCCAGCAGAAATACTGATCAGAGGATCTGTCTACAAAGAAACTACTGTTTTTTCCTTGCATGTAAACATCCAAACAGGACACTTAAGCAAAACCTAGTCGTTAAAACACGCGCAAGAAAGTTGTACGCGAAGGTTTCGACGAGGTACAAAGGATGCTTGCTTACGGGCGACGAAACATACGTGAAAATAGATTTTGGATTGCATCCTGGGCTAAAAAATTGTCTCACTACGGCACGGGGAGATGTCCCCTTCAAGCTCAAATTTGTATTCGCCAATAAATTTGCACAAAAATTAATGATATGACAAGGAATTTGCAAGGTTTGCAACAGAAATCAAGGTTTTCATCACAAACACGACGATGAACTCAACTCTATACGAGGAAAAGTGCCTCAAAAAGCGAGTTCTATCATTTATTAAGTCACACAAAGGTCCGGTAAAGTTTTGGCCTGATTTGGAAAGCTGCCACTACAGCAGGGATGTAGTTCTGTGGCACTTTTACAATAAGGTGGATTTCAGCGCAAAGGATATCAACCCACCTAATTGCCCTACAATTCGCCCAATCGAAAATTATTGGGCAACAATCAATAGGAAGTGGAAGAAGACTGAAAAGGTGATGCAAGATGCTGCAGAGATGGCGAGAAATCGGAAAAAATTGGCCACTGAGGTGGACCAGATGATTGTGCAGAAAATGATGGCGCGCATTCCACAGAAAGTTGGCGATTTCATCCGACGAACAACAAAATAAATTTATCACATTTTTCTCTTAAAGTACAATAAAATACATTAATTTTAACACCTTCACATGTTCCCTAAGTCAAACCAACCCCGAGATACTTCTTCTTCTTCTTCTTTGGCACTACAACCGCTGTGCGGTCTTGGCCTGCACCAGAGACAATTGTTAATGTCAATTATCCCTGGTGCTATCTATAACAGTTCGTTTTTACGGGCGGGGTTGTTGGTCCCGCGCCAACCCCCTCTGTCAGCGCCGGTATCGGGAATCGAAACCATGGCCGGTTGAGTGACAACCCCGAGATACAGCTAATTCAATTGTTCCGGATTCTAAGTGGGAGAGGTTTTATTCCTGGTTTGACCACCGGTTAAGCTGCATCACCACGGTTAGACCAACACCGATCTCACACAGTATTTTCGTATGTATCTCATTTCTCATCCCCAGTACCGTTCCGATTAAGATCCCGATCTTTAGCTCCTGAACGATGCTCTGACTACTAACATGCCGATCAACTTTGATTATTTCTGTGATTTTATCGACATTTTCGACGGCGGGTCTGCCTGTGCGAGGTGCATCTTTCTCCTTCTTCTTTGGCACTACAACCGCTGTGCGGTCTTGGCCTGCACCAGAGACAATGTTAATGTCAATTATCGCTGGTGCTATCCGTAACAGTTCGTTTTTAGGGCGGCGTTGTTGGTCCCGCGCCAACCCCCTCTGTCAACGCCGGTATCGGGAATCGAAACCATGGTCGGTTGGGTCGCAACCGGTCCCGGAATTCAAACCCTGGCCAGCTGCGCTGACAGCGAAGAGCGTTACCGACTACTCTATCGGCGGGGGAGGTGCATCTTTAACATCAAAAATAACTGAAACGGGTAGACGAAACAAAAGTTTATCACAACTAGCTGTTAGAGTATCGACACCACAAACACCATGCACAATTTCAGCAGCCTAACAAGGTTAGGTTAAATTTTCACCTTTATCGGACGAAAACTGTAAAATGTACCGAATTTTCTCTTCGTTGACCTCTATTGTTAACACCCTGTAACTCAGAAACGAATGGAACTAACAATAAATAGTGAAAGCACGAGCCTTAATTTGAAACTGTGCGATCCATACTTCACGAGATATCCAACACTAAAGGCATCTATCGTGAAATACGAAAAGACTTTTTCGACCATCCAATCTATCACTATTCTGAGGCCCTGGTGAAATGGTCACTCGCTATGGTTTGCGCCGATTCTTTCGATATTCCAGCAAGGTCAGGAAGGTCTAGGACTGTTTATGAACAATTTTAGTGCACTAGTTCTTTGATTTTATTGACATGTAGATCACCAGTAGATGTAGATGATCGTCCTGGCCGTGCCTCTTTTTCAACGATTTTCCAACCCTTTTTGAACATTTTGTACCACTTATAAACTGTTGCTTTCGATAAATTTTGCTCACAGAAGACCTTCTGTCACTTTTTACATGCACCAGCAAACACCTAGAACGCTCCAAGTGCGCGAGCCCTCATGTGTTGCTCAAGGCAACTAAGTGTGGAGTGCTACACGCCGGATCAGGCTTTGCTTAAAGCGTGCACACCGCACATATAAAAGCGTATATTAAGAGTGTTGAGAGTCGCGTGTCTTGGTGTGCTGCCCTATTGAGCAAATACATAAAACGCCAAACGCCCGCCTTGCGCGCGATCTCTCATAAGTTGCCGTAGGTAACAAAGTGCAAAGTGGTACACGCCGGATCGTTCCTTGCCCGAAGCGTGCACACCGCACATGCTGCTTGGTGGACATACAACTGAACTATGCCCTATGAACCAAAGCATATTCACCTTGCGCATATGAAAGACCATATCGAACAGCAGTGGGTTGGCTCACAGGCGGACGTCTGCGACAAGAAGAGGACCACAAAGTGCTGTGACATATCGTGGACGAGCTATTTCCACAGCAACCACCGATGGTCTGGCCCGAAACAGCGCGCCCAGGGACAGCTACTGGGACGATCCGTGCGGTAGCGGGGGGTGAGCTAATGGCCATTGCCAACGGCCTTGGCCACCGAAAGGCTCCTGGACCTGACGGCATTCCTAACGCAGCCGCGACTATTGTCCTGCGATTATACCCAGCCGTGTTCTGCAGCCATTTTGGAAGGCTTCTTGAAGCAGGCTCCTTCCCAGAGGAATGGAAGCAGGAAAAGCCGTTGCTGATCCCAAAGCCGAGAAAGCCACTGCTCGCCAGGCTTAATGACCGACTGGAGGACAACAGCGAGGGACCGCATCTCTCTCCGAGACAGTTCACCTTCCGCGCAAGCGATGTATCTTTTGTTAAAAGTGAGCAATTTCACTTCAGTTTGTGTCAACCCTCGCATCTGTCAAATGCGATCATACAAATAAAGACGCAACGGCTGTTTTGAGTCTAGCCGACTTACATCACTCGTCAAGTAAACTTTTATCATCTTTGACGCTGGCAGCGATGTTTCCTTGATGCTGCCCGGATGATCGTCGAGGATGTAGCGGACCCGATGCGATACGGCTGCTTGAACCCGAACGCCCTACGCGTTTGCATGGCGGTGTCGCCTAGATGTTAGAAACGCGCCACCTGGTCGGCGATTGAAGCGGTGCTTCGAAAACAATAGCATACGACGTTGCTGTGCGTGCTCCACAGTTATTGTTCCGAACGTCGGTTGCTGTACGAGACAGATCAAGGGCCTGAGGTCCATGATGTCAAAGTAGACGTTTCGCAGGGCTCTATCCTTGAACAAACCCTCTGGAACGTGATGTATGATTACGTTCTGTCGCTTACACTTCCAGATATTTGTCGTTAATTGATTTTTATTGAGGCTGGAATCTTTAAACGGGTTTTTTTGTTATTCTTAGAAGAACAGAACCTCAACAGAACAGAAAAGGGTTATCCAAAAGGGTATTTCTACAGAGCAGTTGCAGTTCCACTGTATTTAGCAGTTCTTAAGTAGAGGCGTCGCAAAGAAAAGGGAACGTTTGTTCAAGCTGTGTGCGCGTGTTACATGCTGCTACTTCAGGTAGTATGGACACAAAAAGACTATTCAGGTAAACTTGCAATCGCTGTCGACGTTGTTCAACAAAATCGGCGTTCTGGAATATAAAAAAAGAAATGAAAGTTTAATTTTTTTTTTCCAAAGCTTCTCAGCGTATCCTTACCATGTAGCCAATTTGCTTTTTCGGAGGAAAATCGAGGTTCTTTACGGTGGGATACTCTTTTAGGAGACGTTTATGAAGCTTATAAAACTCATTGTAACGTCGATATATACTCCAGCTCTCGTAGCCCACTGTTACTGTGGTTCCGCTGGTATGAGGAGATTGTGTTATGCGTATTTCGTATACATGATAGGGACGGCGCGAACGACCTTCGCTTACTTGCTGGATGGCCTTCGGAATGGCAAAGTTAAAAAAAGTCACAGAGAGACAATTCGACTGCATCAACATTCTTAGACGTTGATTTTCACTGTTTGTTCGGTGATTGATTTTCGTGAAAAAGAAAGAAATTTTTTTCATAATTTACGGATAAAAATTGAGTTTACCTTTACTAATAAAGGCATTGATGACGACGTACAGACTCAGCTCGGCCACCCGGGATTCCAGCAGAAGGCACCGTTCTTCTAGCTCGTAAAACTTCCGTTTCAGCTTTTCGTTGCGTTCGGATTCATGTTGTCGGGCGACAGCGAGTGATGTGAGTGATCCCGTTATTTCGTCCTCGGTTGTGTCGTCCGGATCACAGAGCATCCTTGTCGCAATTTTATCAGTACTAGATGTCGAGCAGATAGCCGTCGATGTTGCGGCCGCAATCTGGTGATCGGCGGTACAAGTCGGAATCTCACTCTCGATTGAGGGATTAACTTGTTGGAAACCGTATGATCTAGTTTGGCAGAGTGAGTGCTTACTGGTGCAAGAACGACAGCACAGTTGCACATGGGCGTTTGAAGTTGCATCGGGCAGACAAAATCTATTAACCAACGTCAACGCTTCGTCGTCTCCATAGTCATCATGCGAATCGTCCGAATCGACGAATATTGGCGTTTCCTTGTCGCTATTTTTTGTGAAATCTCCGGTCGAAACATCTTCCGCGATTGTGTTCTTTCCCGTTAGCTTGATATTTACAACTTGCGACGGAGAGGCATTTTCAAGGATTTTTCTCTCAACTGCGTTAATTTTGCGCACTGGACCGGCCGGAGGGTGGGTGACAATGATTGGTTCACATCGTTGCTCTACTCTATGGCCATACAACGATCTTATATTCAGCTCAGGTACGTCAATCGCAATCGCAAATAGGATCGAGTCAAGGCCTGTGGCAACATTTGGCAATAAGCTCTGCACTTCAACGTCCCTCATCAGTGCCCACGGTTCGTAACATTGTTCGAGCAGTTTTTCATCACTCAACCATATCAGCACATATCGCTCGAGCGCTCTTTCGTTCAGGATGGTACGCAACAAAGCACGTCCTTTACCACACCGCGACCACACGTGTCTCAGTTTGTTGAAACGCTCCTTCTCGTGGTTCGTCAAATGTCGGTTAGCAAAATCCCACAAGAGTGGTGCCCCCTCACCACCGCCATCAGAGTTATATGTGACAAGCTCGACCACATTCTGCATCATAGTACTGTTCGTTCGAAGCCCGTGGGAAAGAATGCGCTCCCATGCGTCACACAGCAACAGTACACGGGGATCGTCTTCTGTGGCGAGTTCGGTTTTGTTGCCATAGTGCTGTTGACAGTCGCGAACCGTAGATAACAGCTCGTTCACTAAAGCATTTTGCCACTGTTCTTCCTGATCGACCGCGATACCACTGTAGGCACAACCGCTAACTATTTCATCAATAATTCCTAAATTTATTCCTAACACTGATTTTATTGACAATGGACTGAAGGTAAAGTTGGTCATATCATAAAAGAAATTACAAGCGTGGTCTTTCAGGGGTTGAATTATTTGTGATTAATTTGGTATTATGTTATTACGCCAACCTTATACTACACAAGTGTTGTGCAGATTACAAGTTTGCAAAACCCCAAGTACGCACTATAATGTAGCCTACCCTAAAGAAGTTCTAACTGAGAATGGCAGATTGAACCTAACTCTTAATTTGTCTTCGGTTTTCTATGGGATTTACTTACACTGGCGTTTCGACCGAAGGCCAGGGCTCGTGAGGACAGGAATCTTAAATTAACATCGCAAAAGCGTTACTGCCTGGCTACACGATGTGCAAATTAACGTTTTCGGCATTTCAGATAAATGCCAAACTGTTGCACTTCTGTCAAAACGTTAATGTGTCGGCCGATCGCAAATCCGACCGCAAAACCGATCGCAAACACTTAGCAAACGCTTTGTTTACCAACAAAGGATAATGTAAGTTCTTATTTGGTGGTATAGCAACAACATCGAAAAAACAGAGAAAAATATTCAGAAATCAATTTATTTCTCTTCTGTTTCTATTTTCTCGGACCAAAAACACGAATGTAAACACGTTTCACATTTCGTTTTTATATTTCTACTGCCACACGAAGCGCAAACGAAATGACGTTTTTGCGGTCCTATTTGCGCTTCGTCTGGCGCCCCAGAAAGAGAAGCAAATACGCAAAGGTGAACACATACCGGTACATCTGCTACACTTATGATAGTATGGGTGTGTATACGCAGAAATCTGAGTCGAAAACGTACACACATAAAACGTTGTTACCTTCCTCACGACAGTGTGCGTGCGTAAGCCCGATCTGGCCATACGAGGGCTGTTCAAATAGTAGTAAGATATTTGAATTTTCGCGGGATACGTAAGTTCGAATCTCGATATTTTTTGCGTTAGGTTATCCGATCAAAAAAAGCACTCTATTTTTTATTTTTTAGTTTTATTGAAAAATTTAGTTAAAAATAACGTCGATATAACGTCGTTTTTCGTTCAAGTAGATTAACAGCTTTTCGCTTTAGGGTGCGCTGGTGATGGCGGAAGCGTTTGTTTGCATCGACAAAAAAAAACGTTAAACCTGCGAACATTTTTGTACCCCTACTCTGTCCAGAAAATTCGACTGACTCAGGCCGGTCCACACGCTACGATTTTATTACGATTTACAATCGTAGAATTATTACAATTCTCAAACTCGTTTACGGAATTCATTCGAATGTTCATCTGAGTTCATTTTGCTATCGCGGCAGTCGATCGACTTTCCGTACGGAAAGGATGAACTTTCCGTGGCGGGAGCTTTCAACTGGATGAACTATTTCTCGGTTATCGAGTACTTTTGGCATCATGAAACCCGTACTCGTACTCAAATTTGACAAACGGATTTCCGTCAACTTTTTGCTACGGAAAGAGCAGCTCTGTTAGGATGTCTTTGATTTTATCAATTAGTTTGTATTGTTTATGCTCCGCAGGGATAGCTAAGTAGGCCGAAAGGATACTGGTGGGTTTTTTCATTCATGTGGTAGCTAATTACCCCGTAAAGAAACTAATTAGCCCGGAAGAAAGGAGGGCAAAGGTAGGTAAGTGTTTTAATCGCAAATCGTTATATTTTCAGTTTTTTCGCTATAACTGTCGCTATCGAAAACGTGATACGCGGAAATCATCTTCAAATTTCAGAAATATAATAGCAAGAATCGTACGCACATCTGAATTGCTATCTGTGTATGTGTATCTGTGTGTGCAATGTTCACAAAAATGCACCAGAATGGCAGTTCGTACTCGAAGAGCTTGACAAGCTTTCACATTTAGACTTTTTAGCACATTTTAGCACATTTAGCACACGGAGCTTCTCTAATTGAAAACCGTGCTCCCGACCATGTAGCTCAACAAACGAGAACGAGAAGTTCACTCGAATCCGCCGTACGAGTTCTGTAATAGGGCGGATATTCGGTTCTCGACAATGGCCAGAAAGAAAGCCCAACAGCGAGCAATATTTTCTGTCTCTTTCCCGCTAACAGAGGGTGCGATCCGGCACTCTAACGTCAAACTGTTACTGGGGGGCTACATCAAGGGTAACGTAATGATTTTGACATTAACGATTAATGCCAAACTGCTGCGGCGCTGTCAAAACGTTTACGGGTCGGCAGAGGCGTAAACCCCTCGCCAGCATGGTGTCCATCGTACTGCTGCTGCAGGAGGACGAACGCTGCATTGGGCGACGATGGCCAGCGATTGGGCAGCAAACGGAGGACACCCATCCACCACCAGACGCGACGGCCCTGCGCAAAAGGGAGCGTTTGCGCACTATCAGCCAGTGGCAAGAGCAGTGGGCGGCGGCGGGGCTAAAACCAGACGCTAGCCGGTATCAACGCTGGACGTACCGAGTCATCCCGGACATCACGCGCTGGGTCAGCAGGAAACATGGACGTGTGGATTTCCACATTTCCTGTTGAATATACAGCCCTGGCAGCACTGTGAATGTTGACAGCACTGTAGCTGTCAAAACGACTTTCTTTCTCTTCTGTGCGTAATCTTGCAGCGTAAAGACGTGTTTGTTATTCTTGTGTTCTAATAAAGTTCCGTCTGTTAAATTATAAACCCACTCAGTCTCCAACAGGTTATGGGCCCAGGCATCTAATACATAAAAGATGTACGAAGAACAGACAGAACGAGTACTTTTGCCTCTCTTCGACGGCACAAATTTCGGTGCATGGAAGTTCCGCATGCTTGTGTTGCTAGAAGAACACGAGCAGATCGCGTGTGTTAAAAGCAACATGGCGGACTTGCCCGAGCTGGAAGAGCAGGCTGACGACAGTGCTGCAGAAAAGAAAAAGAAGGAAACGGCACGCGAAGCTCGATTGAAAAATGATCGTCGATGCAAATCATTGCTGATATCGAGAATACACGACTCGCAGCTAGAGTACGTGCAAGGCAAACAGTCGCCAAAGGACATATGGGATGCTTTGCACCGTGTATTTGAGCGAAGAAGTATTGCGCACAGAATGCATCTCAAGCGCCAAATGCTCTCAATGAGATTGGAAGGCGGCACCTTACAACAGCATTACCTACAATTTGACAAGCTAGTTCGGGAAATTGGCGCAACAGGTGCTGAGTTAGATGAACTAGACCAGGTATGTCATATATTGCTGACGTTGGGAGACACCTACGCTGGTGTGGTAACTGCCCTAGAGACGATGCCGGAAGAAATGTTATCGGTTGAATTCGTCAAGTGTCGGCTCTTGGATGAAGAGACCAAGAAAAAAGGGGCAAAGCCGTCATCTCCAAAGAGGAACGTGCAAGCGGCGTTCGTGGGCACCAAGCAAATAAAAAAACAGTTCAAATGTTTTGAGTGCAAGAGACAAGGACACAAATTGAGTGAATGCCCTGAAAGGAAAAAGCAGGAATCGAGCAAATCAAAGGCTTATATAGCCAAATCTAAGGAAATGTGTTTTGCCGGATTCAGCAGGTGCATGGCTCGTGGTAATGAGTTAAACAGAGTACATTGGTACATTGACTCGGGATGTTCGGAACACATGATTAACGACAAATCAGTATTCGATGAACTAGTAGAGCTCACTCAACCAATAGAAATTGCGATTGCAAAAGATGGAGAATCCATCATAGCAAAACAATCTGGAACCGTAAAAATCGTCTCGATAGTGAACGGAAAAGAAATTAAGTGCTCAGTTAAAAATGTACTATACGTACCAGAGCTTCGATGCAACTTATTTTCTGTCACTCGATGTGACGAAGCTGGCATGAAAATAATCTTTGAGAACGATTTGGTCAGCATATACAATGATTCGGAAAAGATTGTCACAGGTTCACGTAATGGAAAGTTGTATCGTTTAGATTTTTTTGTGAACAGCCAGAAAAAGAAAGCTATGACAGGTGATTCGTTGGTATCAGTCGAGCAAGAGCACCTGAATTTAGAACTGTGGCATCGACGTTTTGGCCATCTGAATATTCGAAGCTTAGAGGAGCTGATAAGTAACGACATGTGCATCGGTTTAAAAGTGAATGATCGCGAGAAGAATGCAGAACACATTGTCTGCGAACCGTGCATGATGGCCAAGCAAACGCGAAAACCTTTCAAATCGCGTACGGAACAGATATCATCGCGTGTTCTAGAACTTATACACTCGGATGTTTGCGGACCAGTGAATCCGATTGGTGAAGGCGGCATGAAGTATTTTGTTACCTTCATAGATGACTGGAGTCATTTTGTAATGGCATTCCCGATGAAATCGAAGGACGAAGTCTTCGATTGTTTCCAAGAATATGCAGCTCTAGTATCAGCAAAATTTGGTCGGAAAATATCACGATTCCGGTGTGACAACGGTGGTGAATACAAGAATCGTCCATTTTTGGATTACTGCAAAAGCAATGGAATTCAGATAGAATGGACAGTGGCTCATACTCCAGAACAGAACGGAGTATCCGAACGAATGAATCGTTCCCTCGTTGAGCGTGCACGAGCAATGATCGAAGATTCTTGTGTGGACAAACGTTTCTGGGTCAATGCAGTGCAGACAGCTGCGTATTTATTGAACCGCAGTCCCTCCAAAACAATCGATTCTGAGATGACTCCATTTCAGCTTTGGGAAGGATCGAAGCCAGACGTTCACAAACTGCGAGTTTTTGGGTGCACTGTATTCGTCCATATTCGAAAAGAGGAACGAGACAAATTGGACGCTAAATCGTGGAAAGGAATATTCTTGGGTTATGCACACAATGGATATAGAGTATGGAATCCAATGAAGCGCCAGATAGTGCATGTTCGTGATGTAGATTTTGTGGAATCTATACGAAATGAAGATGATCAATCAGCTATAAAGGAGTTGCAGGTGATTGAACAGACCAATAGTTCTGAAGCAAAGTCGACATCGAAGGACGATAGTTGTGATGCAGAAGAATCTGTCGAAAATCATAACAGTGATAATGATTTGATAGAGTCTGGGTCAAAGCGCAATCGAAAACCCCCTGCATGGCAAGCTGACTTTCATATGGATTTTATGGCATGTGCAATGAATGCTATGGAATATGTTGAGGATCTGCCTAGAACATTGGCTGAAGCCAAAACTCGCAACGATTGGCCGAAATGGAAAGTAGCCATTGAAGAGGAGATGGCTGCTCTCGAAAAGAACAAGACTTGGGTATTGACCAAACTACCAGGAAATCGGAAACCGATTACGTGCAAATGGGTCTTTAAAATTAAGTCTGATATGAATGGAGATCCAGATCGCTACAAGGCTCGACTGGTGGCTAGAGGTTTTAGTCAAAAATTCGGTCTTGATTATAATGAGACATACTCCCCGGTCGCGAAACTGCACACCTTACGAACAGTTTTGGCTATAGCTTGTCGGGAAAAGATGGTAGTTCATCAAATGGATGTTTGTAATGCATTTTTGAATGGATCGCTTACAAAAGAAATCTTCATGGTGCAACCGGAGGGATTCATTGAAGGGGATTTGATACGCGATGGACGTATCTTTCTCAAGTATCTCCCGTCTGCTGATCAGCCCGCGGATCTGATGACAAAAGGTCTACCCGTTGCAGTATTTCGTCGTCATCGTCTCGGCGTTGGACTAGAGGACTGCAGGGCTGAGCAGGGGTGTTGAATATACAGCCCTGGCAGCATTGTAGCTGTCAAAACGACTTTCTTTCTCTTCTGTGCGTAATCTTGCAGCGTAAAGACGTGTTTGTTATTCTTGTGTTCTAATAAAGTTCCGTCTGTTAAATTATAAACCCACTCAGTCTCCAACATGTCCCAAGTGCTCTCGGGACATGGATTCTTCCGAGAGTACTTACACGTAAAGAAGTTCGCACGATCCCCTGACTGCAGCTGGTGCCCTGGTGCCGCGGAGTCAGCGGAACACGCAATGTTTTACTGCCCGCGGTTCCAGCGAGAGAGAGCGGAGATGCTGGCAGACGACGGCCGCACCCCCCTCACGCCGGATAACCTGGCGAGCGAGATGCTGCGGAGCCCGGAGTGCTGGCAGCGCTTTGCCCGAGCCTGCCGAGCCGTAACGCTGCAACTTCAACAGGCGTGGCGAGAAGAACAGCGACTGGAGGCCGCGGCTGCGGCTGCTGCTGCGGCGGCTGCTGCAGCAATAAGATAAGTTGGCCTTCTGCACAACTTATCCGACAAACATCTCGTTAACCGTGGGGTTAATGACGCTGTTTGTTAACTTGTTAACCGTACGTTCCTTGTCCGGCTGTGCAAAGCCAGAGCGGAGTAGCGACTGACAGCTCCTTGTAGCGGAGCTGGAGCCGTCTATACGACTACATCCGCGACTTGCGAATGTGACTAAATGTATAACTACTTGTAAATATGTGCTTTATTTATGTATTTATGTATATATGAATAAATCTGAATAAAATGCGATGATACATCGCATTCCTGCCCCCCTGTATGCCAGACAGGATCCAGACGGGGGGGAGAAACAGGTTGTTTTCCCGCATCGGGAAAAATTAAAAAAAAAACAGGCGTAAACCCGAGCGTAATTATTTTTTTCATTCGCTTTGCTTACAAACAGAGGATAATTTATGTTCTTATTTGCTGGTATAGCAACAAAATCGGAAAAAACAGATAAAAAAATTCAAAAATCAATTAATTTCTCTTCTATTTCTATTTTCTTGTGCCAAAAACCCAAACGTAAACACGTTTGACATTTCGTTTTTATATTTTTGCTGCCACACGAAGCGTAAACGTTTCACGCTTCGCTTCGTGTAGCCCCCTAGTTAGAAATTTCCTGTTTCATACAGAACGTACGACGCAAGCAAATTGACGTCGCATCATCGGTGTAAAAATAATGTTTAACAGTGAATTTAAAGCTGTTGCTTATTTCGGTAAATAAATTTAAGCATCGGGAAGCATTTCTCGATAAGTATTTACTTCTAAATAGTGAAAGTGCACCGCGTCTGTTTCCATTTTCAGCTGACCATTAGAAGCGTACGGGACAATGTCGATAGGGCGGATGGTACAGGATACATGGAATACAGGATTCAGCGATGGATACACTCTACGTACACGCAGAGATAAGTGAAAAGTGCATGTACATGGTGGAGTAGTGAAACAATTGTGGAAAATATTGTAATTGTAAAACATTTGTGGTTATGAATAAATACAAAACATTGTTTACAACATCAGAACGATTTGACAATTCATTGAGAGTATGTAGGTGAGAGGTATATGGAATGAGAGGAAGAGAGAATAAAAAAATAGGGGGAAACGCTCACGGCGCCCATACGATTTCTTCCGCTATAAGCTTCACCCAGTGAACAATTTTGAGAGCCCGAAGCTGCCCCTCTGCCTGCGACGCGGCGGAGGAAGGCTGAGACGAGTGAGATCGAACGCCCCTCTGCCTGCGACGAGGCCGAGGAAGGGCGATCTCGCAGCGTACGAAGTGAGCATGAGACGCGTTCGTTGGTTGCCGGGGAAAGAACGGAAGGAATCCCCGTAAGTTGTGGAATCGCCGTGAGTTTGCAGGTCGAAGACGAACGTTGGAGAGAAAGAGAAAGGAATAGAAATAACAGAGACAGCGAGATCGGCGCAAAGTCCCGAAGTTCCGAGGGTCCGACAGTCTTGTCTTTGTTGTGGACTTGTGCCAAGTGTAAAGTACCAAGTGCTTGTGCTTCTCTGTCGATCACGGGTGATCCTGATAGAAATAATCTAGGTAAGTTTATTGGACAGTATTCAGTGACACCCAAATAATGTTGAAATGTTTTCGCTTTGCTCGTTTCAGATGTCCAATCAGATGTCCAGATGGGATGCAAAGGATTCGATGCAATGCATTTTACAACGCGTTTGAAGGCAGCTACGCACCAAATTGTGAACCGCTAGTGCAGAGTGAAGAGTGTATGCGAAAAAAGAGAGAGAAAATATATCGAAATGTACCGCCAAAATACGAACTGTTTCATTTTGGTTAGGGGGAATATGGGAGAAAGAAAACGAAAAAAGCGAGAGAACACACAGGTGAGAGACAGGGGGCCGCTCGGTGAGAGAATTCAATCCACTGCTCGCTCCATGGACCTTTCGGCTGCTCGGAGCGATTCTCCCATATAACGCTATATGGGGGAAAGTATTCGAGACAGCCGTTCAGAAGCTTATGGGCTGTGGTTCAGCAGTCGATTTTAAAGAGAGAAGGGCGAAATTGTTCACTGGGCAGGATTCCGCTCCCAGTGAGCAAAATTGAGTGCCTGGCCGCAATTTCAGGTTCACTTTTCAGGAACTTTTCAGGAACCGTTCACGATTTCATACGATTTTTGTATGGCAAAGTTCCAAAGGAAAGCGAACGGAACGTGAAACGGCGCAAGGAGTAGAACGCCAAAGATGAACTCTCCAGCGTGACCCCCTTGTCTCCCTCTCTCCTGTGTGTCCCCTCTCTTTCTTCGTTTTCTTTCTCCCAATTCCCCCTAGCCAAAATAACACAGTTGGTTCGATTTCGAAGAGTATATTTTTGCTCTCTTTTTTGGGTTCGCGTTCACTTTTCACACTTCTCTATAGCGATCGTAGCAATTTGGTGCGTCGACAATATCGCTTGTTGGTGACGCCGTAGACACGTTGAAAAATGTTTTGCATCCTAGTTGAACATCTGAAACGAGCAAAGCGAAAACATTTCAACATTATTTGATATTCACTGAATACTGTCCACTAAACTTACCTGGATTATTTCTATCAGGATCACACGCGATGGAACGAAGAACACTTGCACTTGACTTGGAGCCCGTCGACTGCCCGTTCTCTCTCGGACTTATAATTTTTACTCGATCTCGCTATCTCTTTTTTTGTATTCCTCTTCCTTTCGCTCGTCTGTTCGTCTTCGCGTTCGCATGGCCCCCTCGGCTCTGAAACCCTATCCTCCCTGTAAATGAAACCCACAAGCTAGCGCATGAAACCCCCCCCTCTCGTGGTTTCTTCCGCTCTTTTACCCCTGTACCTACGAGCGGACCCTCATGAACCGGCCCGCTCGCCCCTTCTCGTCTTCGTCGCAGGCAGAGGGGCGTTCGGATTCATCCGTTTCAGCCTTCCTCGCCCTCGTCGCAGGCAGAGGGGTAGCTCGGGCACTCAATTTTGCTCACTGGGCTATAAGGCACTCCCTCGCATACAGTCTTCCGCTATTATTTGCACAGAACTCAGTTATTCCGGTAAAACCGCCATACTGAGAGGGGGCATCTCACGAGTCGAAATCCGCGGCTAGAAAAATGAAAAATTGAGCGATTTTTTTGTTCGGGTACACACCACTCATCCAGCGAGAACAAACCCACACACGCACACCACAGTAAGAGAAATTACTTTTTATGTGTGGTTTTTCATAGCTGCATCCTGCGTCGGCACACCCATATTACCACAAAGTTATCTAGTGTGTCCGTGCTCACCTTCTCGTCTGCTTCTCTTCTTCTCTTTTACTCTTTATATAGCATTCATTCTCGTCCTAGCGAACGTGCTTTCGGCCGTTCGAAGCGAAGTGCCTGATGGTAGTGTAGGTAAATACCTACAAACCCGAAGCATCAAGCAAATTGAGAATGGACTGGAACCGGTATATCAGTATTTTAGCTACTGTCGCCAACGAAGGATCAGTTGTTCAATGCTGTGTTAAAGTGGTCGCTATCCGCTCTTAAGAAGGCATAAAACGAATATTGATCGCAGAAAAACTCTGTTTAAAACAGTGACGGAAGAAGCGTAACAATCAAAATTTTTCATTCATCTCATAAATTTTAGGACGTTGGTTCGTTCGTTCGAGTTCGAGAATTATTTATGTTGATATAATATGTAAAGACGGTGTAACTAACGTTTTCTATATACGAGATCGGGACGAAAGCCGTTCCCGCCAAACTCCTTAAAAATCAGTTAGTAGAAAGTATACCACAACGCAACGTATTCCAGGGTTATTTTGCGAAGATTTATTTTTTAAACGTAGAGTTGGTATTGACTGTCATTGCCTTGCAGTTGTGCTCCTGATGGCAAATGCTGTCGAATTTGCCAATCGCTTTTTAACGAGTTTAGTTGAAATGACTTGACTGTCGTTCTATCTTGTTACAGAGAAAGTGTTGGTTTTAATACCGCCATCTTTAAAAAGTCGTTATTGATGCATTGTATTCTGCTTTCCTTGTTAGTGAACTGAGTAAGAAGATACGCAACGACAGTAAAGTAAACAGTTGCGATTCCTTCATTCTTTATTTAAAGTTTTAAAAGTAATTTAAGGATTTGAAAAGTGTTGCAGCAGTCACACAGTTGAATGTTACATTCATTCACTGTCCGGTGGACTTCTCTATTATTGTTTATGAGCTATTTTGTTAATATGGTTAGGTTGATTGCTAAAGCCAAAGGCCAAAAAAGCAGTTGCTTTTTCCTTTTAGTAACTTGCGTACACGCACACCTGCGCGCATTTGCATGTAACATGTGGCACGAATACAGAAGTATCGAGTCCGTGTAATGAAAGCAATTGTGGCGATAAAATGCAAAAAAACGGATCTTTTTTTACCCGGGAGCTCCAGTTTCGTGAAATAACAACTAACGACATGAGCAACAGCCTTCACAATCATGAACACGACTGCATCTGCGTGATTTTTTATCTTAGATAAATGGACTGGGCTGCATTTTTAAGGCTGTGAATACCAAAAATTAAAAAAACGCATCGCGAAACTATAGCGTGTTTACAATACACGGTGTGTGAAATTGTGTTGTTTTGTTTATGTCGCTAATTGTTATTAATGGAACTGGAAATCATGGGTCAGAATCGCTCTGTTTTCTAAAACGCCCTCCACCGTCTTTTCGTGGCATGAACCGTGTTATAGCGAGCAGGCGTAGGTGAAAGTGAGATCGCATTTTGTATTCGATGTATAGTTGCGCTACTACGCAGTTGATGTGCTCGGAAGTTCATGCTCTTCCGGACTCTGTATATGAGATGAATTTGTGACATTTTCGAGTGGTATCGGCATCGGTTTGCGCCATTCAACCAATAAAGACATAGAAAACTATTGCTGTAATAATTGAACTGTACGGGTCGCAACTTTTTCGATTAGCTATAGCGCGTATAATGGCACTATACTACCGTACGCTAGTGTGGGTGTGCGTTCTATCGATGACCTAGTGTCTGAATATTCTCACTTTCATCGACTGGGTGTGCTTCTAATTTTTTTTGTAGTTCTGGTGTTACTGCGTAGCCGAATTCGTTCTCTGGTTTGCTCGTCCAAAAAGTGACTCGTTTCTTAGTTAAACTAATAAACAGTTTCCGGGTTTCGTTTCTTAATAGTTCACAGGATCGCGTTTAACATTGTATCGTTGTGCTAGTGTTACTATGCGCACGAAAAACAAATTAAATATCCGAAAAGCTTCGATCAACTAAATTTATAATCTGTAAACGACAATAAGGAGGAAAAGGTTTGTGCTTTGTATTCACTCCCATACGCTTGCAAAGAGCATATTCTGCAATTATCGAGCGAATAACATCGGAACGATAGTGGTGTGGTTCCTAGATTACCTCGGGCATTGATTTTTAATAAAACATCCTGTGTACCAGGTGCGTAGAAAGCAACTCAAATAGTATTTTTTGGATATATGGATTTTTGGATTATTGGATAATATTTGGATATGGATTTTTTTTCAAATGTTTACATTTGAAAAAAAAATCCATATTTGAATATTATAAACATCTATACATACATACATCCATCCATCTATCCATCCATCAATAAATTAAATAAATTGTGATTCATTAACATAAATATATATCTATAAGTCCAAATATTAATATTTAAATGTTTCTCAAAAAATTCTTATATTAAAAATTGTCGAAAAGAAAAAGTAAAACGTAAATATGCCAAGCGTTTTAATTTTTTTCTTACAATGATTGATTCATTCATTTTTTTTAATTCGTACAAAGTAGGTGTCCATGCGATGAGCGCGGAAAAGGTGGCAACGCAGGTCAATGGTAGTGAATCGATGGTGAAGAATGGCAATTCTACGGCAAGGAAAATTCTTCACGCTAATGACGAAGTTAATCTGGACTGTGACGCTGTCAGTGATGTAATCGCAAATAGATCGCCGGATGGGACCAGCGGTGAGACTGACAACCGTGATGTCGCTAGCGGCTTGGGAGAATCTATGCGCAAGCCCGCCGGTCTGCTAGACGACAAGCTGCGAAAACGCGTCCGGAAGCTCTCGCGTTCGAACAGCAAAGATGGTCTACTTGGAGTAGCTGGCACGCCGAATTTCGTAGCTCCGCATCGTAAGTGGAAAAACAGTCGTCGCTCGCGTAACGTATATGGACGTGGGCTGCCAAAGAAGGGTGGTGCTGGTGGTAAGGGAGTGTGGGGTAAACCGGGCACCGAAGAGGTGTACGATGAGCTAGACGAAGACCCCAATGATCCAAATTTCGACATAGATGCTTATAATAGTATGCACAATGTTGAATTGAAGGAGATTGTACCACAGATGACTGAACAAGAAATTGTGAAAAAAATGGAATCCATCATCCTTGAGTATTACGAACATGGAGATACACACGAAGTAGCCGACGCGTTTGAGGACCTGTTGACGCTGGAAATGAAGCCGCTGGTGACGAAAACGGTCGTTGGGATTGCGTTCGATCATAAGCAGTCGCAGCGTGAGCTGACCTCCGTCCTTATCTCAGACCTGTACGGGCGTATCGTTACCCGTGAAGACATTTGTGCTGGTAAGTGCGAAACAAGTATTGTACGTTCAAGCATAGAAGATGGAACATCATCGTTATGTATGCCATGCAATTAATCGTACATAAAATTTAATCCTGGGCCATTGTCTTACTGTGTGCTTGGTTATATGTTTTACGCACAGGTTTCGACTTACTGTTGGCTAATCTACCAGACATCATGCTTGATACACCGGACGCACCGCATCTGCTGGGCAACTTTATCGCACGAGCTGTCGCGGACGACTGCATTCCGCCAAAGTACGCCTACGAGTCAGAGCGCGAGGATCTGGATTTGCATGCGCGCGGAGCGCTTGTTCGCGCCACCACATTGCTGTCAATGCACGACGGTTGGGGCCACTTGGATAACGTGTGGGGTGTCGGAGGGGCTCTACGTCCTGTCCAGACAATTACAAGCCAGATGTCGATGCTGTTGCAGGAGTATTTGCTGTCACGAGATGTCGACGAAGCTCAGCGCTCAATCAAGGAGCTGGAGGTACCACATTTCCACCATGAGCTTATTTATGAGGTATGTTCATTAAGTTGGTCATTTAATACAGTTACAAACTACCACTAATATTTTGCACTTTGCGCTTTTGCACCTTTTTTCTCATGTATCCGTTGGTTTTCAATGGTTTGTTTTTGGAAGGCAATCATTATGACACTGGAAGCGCTTAATGAATCAACCGAGGCTGCCATATGCGATCTATTTCGAACGCTCGACAGTACCTGCATTGTAACACCAGAACAGACAGAGCAGGGCTTTCGGCGTGTATACGACGACATGGCTGACATCGTGCTCGATATCCCACTAGCCTATTCTATACTCGATCGCTTCATACAGCGCTGTGAGAGGGCGGGATCGTTTCTAAGTGAAACTCTAATCAAAGATATACCTACGCGGTAAGTACATGGTGAATATGCTGATTCTATAATTTCGAATCAATGCTGTTTCTTAAAAGGCATTTCGGAAACAAATATCTTTAGAAAGTGGGTTGACTTACGTTGCCGTAGCTATATAGTCGGTCACGCAGTTGGCTATGGGTTCGATTGCCTTGTGGTCCTCAACAACCAATTCAAATCCGTTGATGATCGGCGTGATATGGGGCTGGCGCGAGGCAAACAACACCGCTCGGACAACCGCATTGGTACAGAAAGCAACATCAGATTTACATTGTTTCTGTTGGAGGCCAAGATGGCTCGGCGGTTGTAGTCGGATAAGAAATTGATTTGCATATGTTTCATCGAAACTGGTTGTCACAATTGACGATTTGTGTTTCGTTGTGATAAAATGATGAAATATATGCCGGACCACTATAAAAATAAGTTCAGGGTAGTGGCCTACCACGTACTACTTGTCGCCCTCAAGTTCATGTAGTGCTTCTTTTGCCATAATCGCTTTTGTATTGTGAATTTTTTTCTCTATATTCCTCTAGTTTTTATATTCCTGTACGCTGTCCCGCGTTCTTTGCCCCACTGATTTGACTGTAGTCCCAAAGTTCTTTCGTCCCGCACGCCTCTACGCTAGTCGGACTCTTTAGGTCCTAACGTGAGGCAGACACGATTGATGGCGACGATCAATCAATGAGTTATGTTGGAATTAGCTCTATCCGTGAAAAACCAAATGGCTTTGTAGATGTGCTTTTGCCCAAATTTGGTCACCAAGTTGCTTCCTTGCGTAAAATGGAACAACCTATGAGTAGAGTTTCATCAAGATTGATGTTGATTCTGGACGGGGTTGTTGGCCCCACGTCAACCTCCACGTTGACTCCCACGTCAATCTCCAGTTGTTGGCCCCTGACAGTCCGCACTTATTTTCAAGCTTATCATTTTGTGCGATGCACTGTGGAGAAAAAAAAACAAACAGGGGGCGTCTCATTCTGTAATGTAAGCGACATTTGAATGCCCGCGGGCTACGTACGAGAGCGGATCAAAAATTTTCGAGACATTTGAATTTGCGCGGGCTACGTATATCTGATTCTCCGTATCCGATTTGTGATAATGCGCCAGTGACCCCATACCACTAACTAATGAGTGGTCGAAATACCAGATGGCATGGTCAGCCGTAAGCTGCACTGCCTGCAGACCTGATTCGATGTCGTAAAATTATACTCGGCCATCGAAGTAGTTTCCCAGTATGCGACACACGACGGTAAATGTTATAATTAAACATTACATTATAACTCTTTGCCCCCGCTGATAGAGTAGTCGGTAACGCTCTTCGCTGTCAGCGCAGCTGGCCAGGGTTCGAATCCCGGGATCGGTTGTCGCTCAACCGGCCATGGTTTCGATTCCCGATACCGGCGCTGACAGAAGGGGGGTTGGCGCGGGACCAACAACCCCGCCCGTAAAAACGAACTGTTACGGATAGCACCAGGGATAATTGACATTAACATTGTCTCTGGTGCAGGCCAAGACCGCACAGCGGTTGTAGTGCCAAAGAAGAAGATTATAACTCTTATACACTAAACACAGCACTGATACACCCCCCTGGTTTCGGCCTCGCGAGGTTATATCCGCGGGTTCTTATCCGTGCAGCTCTTCGTCCATGACCATCACCCGCATCCTATCATCAGTGCGGTATAACTGACCAGGCCCTTCACGTGTTGCGAGACCAGGTTTGCCATAATCGTACTCAGCCATTCCGGGCGTTTTTTCACACGCCATGCTCTGGCTCCGCAGCTTCACCATCGCAAGCCTATGAGCGCCCGGGATTGGGATTTGATTCCGGATGAGGAGGCGATTGCTGCCTCAATGTTTCAACGTCGCATTGTTTTTTTTTGGCAGCCTTCAAACCGCCGTGCTTCTTTTCCCACGGTCACGATAGTAGAGAACCTCGGAGGTGTCCCTGTAAGTTCGCCTCCGTATTCGGTACTTCATCGCCGATGTACAGAACAAGAAGTTGATGATCAACTTTCACCAGTTCTTGCCAAAACTCGCGGTGTTGGCTTGATTGGTGGGTATCAGGTCCAGCCGAGTGATCACCTCAAACAGAAAGATCAACAACGGACCATGCACCGAGAAGAGGGTCTTAAAGATGCATCGAGGGACCCACTCGCAAAGGCAATTGTATATTTAGAATCTGCCTATCTTGACGACGACGATGCCAATTTTATGCTTGCATAGTAGAATTGGAAGGAGAAATTAGTATTGGACTGCTGGATCTGGATTGCATCATTGCAGTAACCATGCTCTGACCGTGAGAAGGACGACCGTAACCGTTACCCCGAAATGACTAAGGTGAAAAAATAAATACTACGGGGAAAATAGTCGCTATAGCGCTACATGCTTGTATGAAAACAATCAACAAGTTTGTTGATTTTTTTTCAATTTACGTTTACGTCTATTAGAAATGCAAGACAATAGTTGTTTTGATCTCTTCTTCAAGGTAGCTATTATGCGTTTGAAAAATTGTAAACATCTCAAACATCTCATCTCATGAAAAAAATTTCAATTTACAAAGCGTGTTCGTATATAATTATGAAATCGGGATTTGCTAAACTCTAGACTAAAGACTCCAACTAACTCTGACTATAGTTTAACTCTAACTCCATACTAACTCTAATGGCTAAAGACTATAGCTGTCAGTTTAGCCCTCATTATAAAATTTTATCGGCAACATTCCCTTGTTTTGAAAGCTAAAAAAGATTTCAACTTAATACAAAACAAGTTTTAGTATTGTAGACCTCCTGTATCGCAGCTTAAACTCGAAGTGTGTACGCGGCCTAAGCTCGTCAAATATGACATCTGTCAAACGAAACGTGATTGAATGACACTTCATCGTCAGAAGTGAACCGAATCAGATGTCTTACTGTGCCGCTACACGATGTGCAACGAAACGGTTTTGGCATTTCAGATTCCCAGCGGGCAAATACCGTCGCGCGACGTCTGAATAAGGGCTGAATAGGAGCCAAATAAAGATTTTTAATTTGATTATAGCGACGCGTTTCAGTGCCGGCGCTGAAACGCTTCGCTTTAGCGGTGTCATGAACCCTCTTCATCCAGTACCCTACCCCTTTTCGGATTGAAATTATTATCTAAAACTGTGTTAAAACTTATCATTTCATTATCATTTTAAACCTTTATTCAACTATATATTTCTATTTCTAACTATACAGTATAAAAAGAGCACTATACCTAAAACCTTCCCCAGCGTCCCCAGCACCGCATATTTCGCGCTTCCTTCTCGAGACGGGACGTCGCTTGGCACCTGTAATTACGGAAAAAAGATCGGTGCACACTTCAAACACTGCACAATTCTTTAAACACTGGCACAATACGTACTTGCAACCATTTTCGGCATCTTCCTGCGCCGCATTTTCGATATTCCTTGTCCACAAATTTAGATTGGGCCGCGCTTAGCTCGCTTGCCCGCACTCGGCGCGGCACCTGCAATTGCGAAAAAACTCTGATTTCTGAATGCACCAAAAGGACTTCGTTGCGAAGAGCGAGAAAGGAAAAAACATGTTCACAGGAGCGAAAGAAACGACACCACCCGGTAACGTGCTACGCTTGCGACGGCGCGAGTTTGTGGGCTCGAGGGGGTAGGAAACGGGGAAAAATATCGCGCGATGGACGAATTTTTGAAACGCTTTGCCTGCGGGGTTAATGCCAAACTCTAAAGAGATGAAAGAAGCTTCAGGCTCAAAATCTCTAAAATAAAGATAATAACAGTTAATGCCAAACTGTTGCGCTTCTGTCAAAACGTTTATGTGTCGGCCGACCGCAAACACTGTTGACAAACGCTTTGTTTGCAAACAAAGGATAATATAAGCTCAAAGCTGGTATGGCAACAAAATCTAAAAAACAAGCAAAAAAAAAAATAGAAATCAATTTGTTTTTATTTTATTTCTGTTTTCTCGGACCAAAACATGAATGTAAACACGTTTGACATTTCGTTTTTATATTTTTGCTGCCACACGAAGCGCAAACGTAATGACGGTTTTGCGGTCGAATTTGCGCTTGGTCTGGCTGCGCAGTTATGTTAATGTCCCTTCTGTCTTTTCCCACGTGTTTAATTCTCCCGTCTTCCATCGCGTGTTTTACATCGTGTTTTACATCTCAGAAGTGGAATCTGAACGAAAAGTGCAATGCGTTTGAAAGACGAAATTTTGTGTACGTTGGCTGCTGGCCAAGTGGATGTGTCACCGACGGCCACCATCGCGCAAATTTACTCGCTATACAATTGCCTTGTAGAAGGCCCTGCAACCCAGCCGGAGGACTTCCCATCGCCGCCCCGTGAAGACGCTACCACATGGGTGGCCCCTGCCCCGCATGTACAGTGTGAAGGCGGAGCCCCAGGGGTGAGCTCTACTAATGAGGGAAAGCCGTCGAATGCGATGAAAGTTGAGTTGATTGCCATACGGAATCGGCTGGAGTTCCTAGAGCTGCGTCCAAGGGTGACTGAACTGGAAGGTGATCGCCCCTGCTGCACAGTAAAATTCGAGGAATTCATCGATAAGTTCAGTGGCGATGGTTTGGATCGCGTTGAACTATGGATCAACAACCTGGAGCGTGCTTTTCGGCCGTACGGTATGAGCGACGCCGAAAAGTTACATACGACGCGGAAACTGCTCACCGGAACTGTAGCCTTATTTGCAAAAAGTGCCGTGGCAGAGACCTTCGGAGATCTGAAGAATGGGCTTCTCGCCACCTTCGAGAAGTCCTGCTCAATCGAGGGAATTTGCCAGCGACTACGAACCCGTCGATTATGCCATGACGATAGCGTAACCAGATTTTTTGTATATGTTGGAGATTAGTGGAGGCGCTATTGTCGAAAAGGAACTAATTCCAAATGTGCTGGATGGGATCGGTGACCCCATGAACACCGCAGCCATCCGCTTCATGGCGCATACCATGGACGACCTGAAAAGGTTTTTGAAGAGCTACGAGGAGTTGCGCCCAGCGATTGCGCGCTCAATACCGAAGATGCCCATCGTGGCAAATACCGCGCCTGCCCCACCAACGAGGAGAAGCCTCGCTACTTCAATTGTTCACGGTTTGGGCACTATAAGAGTGCCTGCCCCTTAGCTCCCCGCCCGAGTGAATCATATTTCCGATGCCATCAACTAGAGAACACTCATCGTACGTGCACCAACACTGCTGCCGGTACGACCTCCGTCGCTGTGTCAGATGTTTCTGCACTTCACGAAATGGAATCAATTGAAAGGCTTAAGAAACAAATCTTCGATGTCCGATCCGAACTGTCGGAGAAGGTCCGTGTGCTAGACGAAACCAAGACAAAACTGAAGGACAAAACGACGGAGCTTATGAAATCTTGTCGAATGGTAGAAAAACTAGTTAAAATGATAACCGAACAGGATAGGACGATAGCCATAATGATGCGAAACTCATATACATCGCTTCCTTCGGAGCACGGATTGGGTGCGCGGTATGAGTTGCCAGAAATAGTGGATCAGGATCGCAAACCCATTACCCAAATGGAATATGATTCCTTGGTGCAACACGCCAAGCTGCTGCAGCAAAAGAATGACACGCTCAGCCTCCCAGCGAACCAGGAGTACCGGACCTAAATTGTCAGTCATCTGATTTGAGTCTTCTGGCACGGCGAAAAGGTGCGCTGCGACAACCGGAACAACCCTTAACCGAAGCACCAACGGGAATCTGGAAGGACAGACTAGCACAACCAGGAACTTTAAACGTCAGCGCTGTTCCCGCTATTGCACTTAAGGCCCCCACGCACAGGGAACGTTAATTACGTTTCGACGCGACGCTTTTTCGGACCTTTCACACCGGTTACGAACGAGGGCGACAGGCAACGGAAAAATCTTTCACCCTGTCGTTCGGGCGAAAACAATTAGACATCTTGGGTAGTTAAAAACTAATCGAAGATTACTCAATTGACGTTTTTTTTGTATCACAAGCATGCAAGACAATTTTAACTTAATTATTACTTGTAATACAAACACAAATTCATCATGAAACTATTTTAATTCTCGCACCAAAAATTAAATGTGTCTTGAACTTTTTAACTTCGCCCCACTCACCCAAAAACCAAGTATACGAACCTTGGCCAAAGTTTTTAAGCGACACAAAAGGAGCGTTGTCTTTTCATACAGATTCGTCGTCGCCGTACGAAGTTTTCGTCGACGCCGGTGTGAAGGGTCCCATAGAATCCCATACGAGACAACGCGTCGTTTGCTACGCTACGTTCAGTTCAGTTCATTTCAGTTTTGGTGTGCAAAGGCCTTTAGTGTGATCGTCCCAGGGTCATCGAAGTTAAATTGGCTGCCCCCAACGGAACGATTACCCTTTCGCTCCTGTAAGTATTAAGTCAAAGTGAATCGATAAAAAGACGCCGAAGCCGATAGCGTCCCTAAAAACATAAACTCATACTAATTAAGAGTGTCACGGCCGGAGCACCAGGGTGCACCCGTAACCAAAACACTAATCCGAAATTAAAAACCACAGACTAACAAAACTAAAACTAACCAAACCATAAAATCAAAAGTGCAACTAAGAAAAAGAAAAAAAAAGAAATGACGTATACCATGAACCCCAATATTCCTTTCATGGAGCTTAAAAAAATCCTCAAGTCGTGACCGAAATCCCCCCCTACTCTGGAAATCCACGGTAACTTGCGCATTATTTATACTTGCATTTATTTATATATTTCGTAAAGGAATGTGAAGCCATATCTAGGGGGCTACACGAAGCGTGAAAACTAGCGTAAAATTAATTTGTAATGTCAAAACGTTTACGCTTCGTGTGGCAGCAAAAATATAAAAACGAAACGTGAAACGTGTTTGCGTTCGTGTTTTTGCTCCAAGAAAATAGAAATAGAAGAGAAGTTAATTGATTTCTGAATTTTTTGATCTGTTTTTTTCCGATTTTGTTGCTATACCAGCAAATAAAAACATAAATTATTCTCTGTTTGTAAGCAAAGCGTATGAAAAAAATAATTATGCTCGGGTTTACGCCTCGCGCGAGCCGTAAACGTTTTGACAGCGCCGCAGCAGTTTGGCATTAATCGTTAATGTCAAAATCATTACGTTACGCTTGATGTAGCCCCACAGTATGAGCATTATATTTGCTTATACTTGCATACTTGCATTTATTTATATATTTCGTAAAGGAATGTGAAGCCATATGAGCGGCCTTAGCATTAGGTGCTTATAAACTAACACATCGCTCAATAAGTCCGTAGGATAGCTTATAAAACAACAATATTTTGATATAATTTGTATTTATTCATCAACATAGTCTCCTTTTAAGGCGATACAGTCAGTCCAACGCTTCTCTAACTTTTCGATACCATGTTTGTAGAACGATTTATCTTTCCCTTCAAAATATGCCTCAGTTTCGGCGATGACCTCCTCATTCGATTCAAATCTCTTTCCCTGGAGCATCCTTTTAAGATCCGAGAACAGCCAATAATCGCTGGGGGCCAAATCTGGCGAGTATGGTGGATGGGGCAACAATTCGAAGTGCAATTCATTCATTTTCACCATTTTTCAGAATCATCGATTCGTTGTTGTTTTTGGTCCGCTGTTAGCAAACGCGGCACCCATTTCGAACAAAGCTTCCGCATACCCAAATGTTCATGCAAAATGGTAAACACACTGCCTTCTGATATCTTTACGGCCTCAGCAATCTCCTTCAATTTCAATTTGCGGTCGGATAAGACGATTTTGTGGACTTTTTGTATGTTTTCTTCAGTAACTGCCGAATTTGGGCGACCGGAACGTTCAGCATCATCGGTGTTCGTACGACCACGTTTAAAGTCACCAAACCACTTCTCAACCATTTGCCTCGATGGAGCAGAGTCCGAATAACATTTGTCAAGCCACTGTTTAGTTTGCACGGTATTTTTTCCACGGCACACGAAATTCTGATTTTTCCATTTTTTTCAATTTACAAAAGTTGATTGAATTGTTCACACTGTAACTTGGTAAATAATAGTCCGAATGTCATGAAACTTTGACAGATATCGTTTGAAGGTTGGTACTGTCTAAAAATCATAAGGATTCTGTATTTGTTTCGCCATCTATATGTCATCCTGCGAACTTATTGAGTGATGTGTTAGGAGCGGTCATGAGCACATTGTAAAGCTAGCAACCGACATATTAAAGTCAAATAAACTATAATTGTTATTAAAGCTACGCATAACAGTAGAAATTAAGTCGTTGTTAGGATGTCTTGCTGGTTGCAGAACAAGAAAGTCACGATTTCTCATCGGCCTGGAAGGCGCGTAGATATTTATCCGGGCCAATAGCTCCGTGGCGTCTATCTCTCCTTTTAGCAGCTTTGCCACAAATACACTTTGGGCCACTTTGCGCCTAAAACTAAGTGGTTGCAGTTCTAACAGCAAACATCGAGTTTTGTAGTCAGGATGAAAAGACACAGTACGAGAAAAAGACCTTAGTGCAACCGTAGTAAATTTACGTTGGGCGGGTTCAAATTTGTTATTCCACAAAACAGTGTTGGGGCAACATAGAACGCAGTTAGTTTCCAGAACGGATCGGACAAACTATACGAATAAGATCTAGCGTGATCCCCTTGTCTCCCTCTCTCCTGTGTCCCCCTTCTCTTTCTTCGTATTCCATTCTTCAGCTCCCATTTTCCTTCTCCCTAGCCAAAATAACACAGTTGGTTCGGTTTCGAAGCGTATATTTTCTCTCTCTTTTTTGTGCTATTATTCACTCTTCACACTTCACTATAGCGGTCGCTGCTGGTGACGCCGTAGAATGTTACAACTGTTGCATTGGAATCCTATGCATGCTAGTTTAGTTGGACATCTGAAACGAGCAAAGTGAAAAGTTTTCAACATTATTTGATTGTCACTCAATACTCCAATAAACTTACCTGGATTGTTTCTATCAGGATCACACACGATGGAACGAAACTCTCGAACTTAGAATTTTTACTCAATCTCGCTATCTCTTTTTATTCTATTCCTCTTCCTTTCGCTCGTCTGTTCGTCTTCGCGTTCGCATGGCCTCTCGGGTCTGACATCCTACCCTGCCTGTAAATGAAACCCACAAGCTAGCGCATGAAACACCCTCCTCTCGTGGTTTCTTCCGCTCGTTTACCCCTGTACCTACGAACGGACCCTCATGAACCGGCCCGCTCGCCCCTTCTCGTCTTCGTCGCAGGCAGAGGGGCGTTCGAATTCATCCGTTTCAGCCTTCCTCGCCCCCGTCGCAGGCAGAGGGGTAGCTCGGGCACTCAATTTTGCTCACTGGGGTGTACATCGACGACGTAGTAATTTTTGGCAAAACACTAAACGAAGAAACAGCCAATTTAAATACAATCTTAAAAACACTGAAGGAAGCAAACTTGAAAGTAAAACCGAATAAATCAGAATTTTTAAAGAAATCAATTGAATATCGAGGATATGTAATTACAGAACATGGGATCAAGTTTAACCCCAACGTAAAAGCATTCGCTTTTACGCAAAGCATTCATACTGTCAGACCCCCTTATCGCATTTGCTGCCGTATGCTTCGCCTTCCCAGAGTTGAGGATCGCCTCACGATGGCCAAGGCGATCTTTGTTGCCAATCTCCTCCTCCAAAACATTGACGCTCCTAATCTCCTCGCCTCTCTCCCTTTCTATGCGCCATCCCGACATCTGCGGAATAGGTCGCTGTTCCTGATTCCCCCTCGTCGATCTCGCCACGGTCAGAACGATCCATTCCTGCGTGCCCTTTCGGCCTTCAACGAAGCGAGCAGCCTGTTCGACTTCAATGCCTCCCTTTCTCTCTTCCGTTCCCGTCTCCTTGACTCCTTTTTATAATCCCCTCCCTCCTCTTCTCCCTCTCCTCATTTTCCACATACCTTATCCTCTTTAGTCTGTAAGTATTTTCTCCTTTTCATTTCTTTTCTCTTTTTTTGCATCTTGCAAAAATTTTCTTTTTTTTTTTGAGCATTTGTTAAGCCTGAACGGCGAACATTTTGTTATAAATAAATAATAAAATAATTAAAAAAAACCATCCGCAATTTACCCGCCCCTAGCACCCTCAAGGAATTGAGGGGATTCTTAGGAATGATGGGCTACTATAGAAGGTTTTTTAAGGACCTTTAAGAAGCATTCTAAGGGGGAGGAAAATTCTCAGAAAAAACAGAAAATAAGTTGGAGTGCACAGGGAGGAAAATTTTCAAAAAAAAAATCTGATAGTGAGAACAAATAGCATAGTACGAGTGAGAGAAATTTTCGCACCAAGTAATTGTAACTTCGTCTTTTTAATACAAGATTGAACATGTTAAACAAATGTAGAAAATATATGAAAAAAATAGAAACAAAGAAATTGTAACCACGTGAAATTGCCCGTAGTAGTTAGTTCGTGAAACTCAACAGATGAAAAGGAAAGGAAGCGAGAAAAGAAAAAAGAAAAAAATTAGAAATAAGAGCGCTATAAAAACAATAATACAAGGACGGTATAAATCCGGGGTAAAAAAATCACAACATTACTAAACCGGTGCAACTCTGGGATAAAAATGGTAATACAATGCCGGTGCAAACCCGGGATATAAGAACTAGAACCCTATTAAACCCGTGCAACTCCGAGCTAAAAAAGGTTAGAACCCTATTAAACCGGTGCAACTCCGGGATAAAAATGTTACAAAATTATTAAACCTGTGAATTTCCGGGATATAAGAATTGAAATCTTACTAAACCGGTGGCACTCCGGGATAAAAATATTGATACGAGTCCGGTATTACTCCGGAATACGAGAATTACTTCCCTTATAAGCGGTACATACCAGGTATGAAATCATAGCGAACAACCAAAACATCTTCGCGGACAAATAATCTAAGAGGGGAGGAGTTACGGCAAGTTCTCTAAGTTCACGCTTGCCGCAACATTTAGAACTACACCAATAGCGACAACAACGAACAATTGCTGATAACGACAATACAGCAAGCGTCCTGTTCTCTGAGTAAACACGAACGGGTATATTACACGACACCAACAGATACCAACATGGTTCGACATCTAGCAGAACATCAGTCACCATCAACAACGGATTCTTACAGGAGATAATCAACGGGTCCTTCGTTCACAATCGATAAGATAAACCAGTACATACAGGGTCTGATTGAAAAGTAATGATATTAAGTAATTATATTTTTTAAGCAGTTTTATTAAACCTTTTGGCTTACACAACTAATATTCTTCAACATAGGACCCTTGAGCGTCAATACACCGCTGGTAGCGGTCCTTCCACTGCAGGAAACATTTTTTAAACTCATCCGCCGGAATCGCGTTCAATTCGGCTGTCATAGCTTTTTGGATCGCCTCGATGGAGTCGAAACGCCTTCCCTTCAGCTTCCTTTTCACGAGCGGGAACAAGAAAAAGTCCGGGGGGGACAGGTCTGGGCTATAGGGAGGATGGGGAAGCATCGGAACCCCCATCTTAGCCAGTGCAGAGGTGCAGAGGAAGGCGATGTGCGCCGGCGATCCAACGATCGCTGCATTTTCGCCACTGCAAAATCGTAACACACTTCTAAAACAACTTTCACGCGCGGAGCGATGTTGACTGCGCCGCTGTTGCCAGTGAACTGGGACCGGTTTCCCGTGGAAGGGGAAGGTCCAACCTACATTTTCCCCCACCAGCCGATTCGGTTGGTCGCTTGCCGGACGCTCCGCGCGTGAAGGCTCATTACTTTTCAATCGAACCCTGTATGAAACATATTGATGGGACGGAGCCACATGAAAGCCGTCCTGCAGTATTTTAGCATTAACGTTCCCTAATCCTGCCGTTTTGGTCAGGCTGAAACATATTTGCTTCAATTCGCTCAAACTAATTTTTTTAAGATAAAACCTATGCCTGGGAGCTTCAGTTTGCCTCAGTTCCACTGGTTCGTGGACCGTCGGGATTTTTCTGTTAACCAGTTTGACACTGTTCACAAAAAATTTGTTCAACCTGTCTGCTATGAGTGAAGGATCAGATTCAACAGAGTTATCAAACTTAACGTTTGATACCTTCTCTGGTTATAACATGACCTAGAAATTCGGTTTCCCGTTTCATAAATTCCGATTTATTTAATTGAATTTTGAGATTGAAATCACCGAGTCTCTTAAGAACTTTTGCCAGGTTAGTTAAATGTGTTTCCAAAGTCGGTCCTGCTACGATGATGTCGTCTAAACACACATAACAGACATGGCCAAGGAGGTCACTAAGTATGCTATTCATTGCACGTTGAAGCGTTGCTGGCGCGTTTTTTAAGCCGAAAGGCATTCTATTAAACTCAAAATGGCCTTGCGCCGTAGAGAAAGCAGTCTTTTCCTTATATTTGTGATCCATTTCTATCTGATGGAAGCCGGATTTAAGATCTAGAGTGGTAAAGTATGCTAATTTACCAAGACAATCGAGAATATTCTCGATTATAGAGAGTAGAATTCTGTATTGTGCCACCAATAAATCCATCAGTTTCAGTATTTCTAATTTTGATAAATGATCCGTTCGTATAATTTTTTCGAGAGTATCGCGAGTAATGTTGTTACCGGAATCTATAGGTAACGGAGTTATTGTTTCAAAATTGTTTACAGTTATGTTTAATTTTGGAACGTCTGGTGCCTTTTTACTATTAGAAAGGATCCGAATTACTGATTTGTTTTGCGAGGATTGGTAAAGACCTGGTTGAATTATGGTTCCTTCAAAAATTTGCTGAAAGGTTGGTACAAACCAGTCTCCGTCTTTATCAGTATTTATGGTTACAGTGTGATTAAAGAATTTTGCTCTAGGGAAATATTTTTTTAAATATGTTTTAATGCCCTGTATTGTTATTGAGCCATCACTGTAATTAATCATTGTATTGGTCTTGGACATAAACTCTGAACCAATCAATCCATCGAAAAATTTATGAAAATCTAGAACGTAGAACGTTTGTTCTTCCGTATTTGATCCCAGGAGCTTAAACTTCACTGTCTCGTTCACATCATGAACTCCGGTACAATTTTTAACCTTTGGTTTTTGTTTACCTTCAGGTTCAAAAATTCCCCTTGTAATTATATTTTTATTCGCACCAGTGTCAATAAGTAGTCTAACTAGGGGGCTACACGAAGCGTGAAAACTAGCGTAAAATTAATTTGTAACGTCAAAACGTTTACGCTTCGTGTGGCAGCAAAAAATTAAAAACGAAATGTGAAACGTGTTTATGTTCGTGTTTTTGGTCCAAGAAAATAGAAATAAAAGAGAAATTAATTGATTTCTGAATTTTTTTTATCTGTTTTTTCCGATTTTGTTGCTATACCAGCAAATAAAAACATAAATTATTCTCTGTTTGTAAGCAAAGCGTATGAAAAAAATAATTACGCTCGGGTTTACGCCTCGCGCGAGCCGTAAACGTTTTGACAGCGCCGCAGCAGTTTGGCATTAATCGTTAATGTCAAAATCATTACGGAACACCTCATGTAGCCCCACAGTAATAACCTTTTTTGTTGTCTGGCCGAAAATCAAAAGGTATGGCAGAAAATCGTGTGTTTCTTTTACGTTGTATTGGTTGTAGTTGTAGCGATGCAAAAATTTACTTCGATGTCGCTTGCATCCTCTTCTACGTTGATTTCAGTGTTATTAAATGTTCCTTTGTTGAACGAATGTCTACTATTTCGAGAGGTTTCGCTCTCCATTGTCCCACCATTTTCTACATTATTGAACCGACGCGATTTGATAGAGGGATCCACTTCCATAGGTGTTGAATCCTTATTAGGTCGGTTAAAACTGTGTGGGTAAGACCCGTTTTTGCCTAGACCCGAAGTGTTCGCAGCTGTATTATTTGTTCCGTAAGACTTTTTCCACGTTGAAACACTTTGGTTTGCTTTAACACTCGTTTGTTTTTGTGTTGTTTCGGCGTTGCGAAATTTACACAAAAACGCATAAGCACTTTCCAAATCCTCTGGTTTTGCTGCTTGAGCGTAGCCAACATAGCGTTTATCTAGTCCGTTTATAAACGATGCTAAGCACTCTCGCTCCAGAAAACAATTTATCGCATCCCAGTGGTCAATGTACAGTTGTTCTTGCCTAGCTAGCTATTTCAGCGAATCTTCCATTTTCAGTTACCAAAGCTGTGTTTGATACGCTCCCATATCCATTTTGTCACCGTATGCGTTTGTGAGGCATCTTATTACTTTGTCTAAATTTGAAGTATCCCCATTTGCACAGATAGTGTCTCGTGCTTTTCCTTCAATTTTATTTATTATCGTTCGCTCATAGAGTTTCATAAGTTCCAAAGGCACTCTGTCCTTGAACAACTCTAACGTGCCCTGCACTGTAGCGACGCATGTGCTCAGTTGCTTTTTATTTCCGTCGAACGTCGGTATTAATTTTACCGGATCGGGTATACGAAAAATGTCAGTGTGTGTTGGGATCGTACGCTGCGCTCTCAGCTGCTCATTTTCGAGCCGAAGGTCACCGACACACTGTTGAACTATTGCTAGCTGCTCCATTACGCTTTGTAGCATCCCGTTATTTGCCGGTTCCATTTGATCAATTTCGCTTCTTTCTTTCAAAGAAAGAATTTCCAATTTTTGAGGATTTTGGATGGGGATGTGAGCAAGGTCCGCTGATTCAATTGAAGCGATGCTCTCTTCGGAATCTGATGATCGGCAATTATTATTTTTTACTCCGCCCAGAAAACCTCGTGCTTTTTTCAGAGCGCTTTTTTCTGTAGGTACCCGTGACATTAAAGGGTTACAAAAAGACTTTCGAGCACTGACGTTCTGACGGCTTTTGATTCTGCGATCATACACTATCACTCGCAGCAATATTAGGAGAGAAAAAGCTTACTTTGCAGACAGTTTTGACAAAGGCACACGGATGTTGGTTGGTTACCTTTTTTCTGCTGGGCCCTATCTAACGGCTGTTGAAAATACACCTAGCTGGTAGTATGTACTTTCTTTCCTTAAGAGCTTATCTGATAGTGCTCTGAAGGATAGTAAATTGATCTATCTAGTAGTGCCAATTTACTAGAAGTAGATCGGTCTATCTTGTAGTGCCGATTTGCTTGGGTAAGGTTTAAGAGGAGAATTAAGCTCTTACCTTACCATGCGGTCGTGTGTGGCAGGTTCAAGGCCTTTCTGTAGGTATGCGGGGAACCCTCAACTCACGATACGGTTCTAAATACAAAAAACCTTTAGTATCGGATGCAGTTTTAGCGGAGTCATTTTATTTGTTCTTTTTCGGTGAACAAATTTTCCACTGTCTACACTACAGACTGAACTTTTACCGCAAGGCTGCGCCAATTGTAAGTCTTAATTTATTTTCTGACGAACTTGTCTCTAAAGTCGAATCGAAAAATCAATACCCGGCGTCCGTGACTTGCCAGCCTTGCGTACACTCCTTTAGCACTCCTCGGTCGCTTAAAGATCACCGGCACTCATCGGTCGCTTACCGATCACCGGCACTCCATGAGCTGATCGTGCTCGTGTTATCTATTCTGTCGGCTGTCACACATGCCTGCCATAATTATATGTCAAACGAACTTTGATTAAATGACACTTCATCATCGGAAGTGAACCGAATCAGATGTCTTAAGTTTCTGTCCCTTCTGTCTTTTTCCACGTGTTTAATTCTTCTGTCTTCCGTCCCGTGTTTTACATCGCGTTTTACAGTATTTTTGTTCGCTGTTTCATTTTAATCCAATAAACGTGTTTTCTTTGAAACAATCCAGGTTTCGTACTTGTATACTTGAAGTGGGGAGGGATTTGAACCTGCAGAATTTGATTCGATTTGTTCGAAAACAACCCGAATTATGCTGAATTTTATGCATCGTTTATATGGGAGCCAACGCTCCCGTGAGGTGTGAAATGTACTTTTTCTTTTATATGGTCCTAAATGCAATCTAGAAGGTTGTAACAGTTCGTTGCTATCTCTCTCTCTTTCTCTCTTTCTATCTATGTATCTCTTTCTCTCTCTCGCTCTTTCTGTTTCTCTCTCTATCTCTCTTGCTCACTTTCTCACTTTCTTCAAACATAACCGCAAACTATGCAGTTCCCCCCAACATCACATTACTTCAAGATGGATAGAATGACGGGTGATGATAGGTAAAAGAAGTAAAGAAAAGGCTTTTAAGTGAAAGCAATCGATTTAGAAACCACCAAACCATAAGAAACGATACCCATATTACCCTAGGATGTATTTTAAGGATTGGGGTTGTATGGGGACCACCCCTTCCCCTCATTCTGCAAGGACCAAAATTGGTCACATGGTTCTCAGGTGACCATCAACAATTGTGCAAGTTTTGATTAAAATCGATTCATAACTTGTGGAGTAATTAATGTTTTTGACAGTTAGTTGTTAGGGAGGGGAAAGAAAAAGAGAAGTGTAACCATGCCTATGCCCCCTGTTCTAACTCCCCGGCCTCTAAAACCCCTGTATACCAAATTTCGAGTCAATCGGTCCAGTAGTTTCGGACTCCTTGAGAAACATACGGACAGAACTTCATTTTTATATCTATATATATTAGCAGACCCGGCGAGCTTTGTTCCTCCCCAAAGGCAATGGGCACCCGGTGATAGAGCTGTTGGTAGCGGTCGTCGCTGTCGCGCAGCTTGCCTGGGTTCAAATCCCGGGACCGGTTGTCACGCATCCGGCCATGGTTTCGATTCTCGATACTGGCGTCCGGCGTGACGCGGGACCAACAACCCCGTCCGTAAAAACAAACCCTTACAGAAAGCATCAGAGATTAACATTGTCTCTACTTCACGCTAAGACCGCTCACCGGTTGTTGCCCAATAAGAAGAAGAAACATAATACGTAGGAACAATTATAATAAGTTATTCTTTCACTATTCTGTGTGTTAGTATTTATAAAAATAAATAAATAAATAGATTGTGAATGTCGGCTTAAATCCTCGTTCATTGATAATCTTTGCCCCAAATGACGTCATTTGGAAAAAGCCATTGCAATTTCGAATGTTTTCAAGAAAATGACGTGTTTCGCCACAAAGAAATGAATGTGCAAAGGTTCTGGTGGCGGAGTTAGTAATGGCAATTTTACTTTTCCATTAAGGCAGCACATTCCGGCCGTTTCTCCGGAAAATTTCAATGCGTCGCATTTGTCGTAACGAACGTTCATTGGCCCAATGCGAACGCTGTTATGCTTGCCGTACTTAGCTTTGCAATCATATCGAAACGCTGCTCGATACAAATCAGCTTCTTCTTGAACAACCGCTGAGCGGACATTTAAATCAGCATCAACATCAAATTATCTACTTGTTGATTTCTATTTTTCGCCCGCCAATTCCGTGCTGCCAACCGAGTCGTTTCACGGGCAATCGTATGTTCTTCTTCAGTCATTGCATTCACAATGTTTCGGATCTTTCTTGCAGTACGGCTTTGTTGGGAAAGCTTCGATTCTCTTGGTCGCGGCATTCTCAAGGTGATGTAAGATGCTTTTTTATTCACTGTCTGTTATTACGCTACTACGCCGTGTTCGCGGATTCTTTCAATAGACGCTGCACTTTGTCTGCTTGGGGTAAGGGAACGCTGCATTAGCGAGTAAAAGAAGCCAACAATTGTTTGCTGTTGCGCGCTCTGTCTTTCTCGTCACAGTATGAAAAAAATAATTGTTACTTTATTGTTACGCGGAAAAGTATTCCTTGGGTTCTAAGCAACCTCCCCACCAAATTTCAGCCAAATCGGTGCAGCCGTTCTTGAGTTATAACTATTCCAACAATCTGCGACTTTCTTTTATATATATAGAAGATAGATTATTACAGACGAACGTCGAGCGCGACGAAAACCGCTCTTTGGTAGAAATCTTACCGATGTCACAGACAGTTCGATAAAATATGATACTTAGCTTATTCTTTCATTCGTCCATTTTGTTACTTCTCTTTTTCTTTTGTTTCATTTCGCAGGGGACGCAAGCGCTTTGTTTCTGAAGGGGACGGCGGCTTAATCAAGCAAGGTTATTTCCATCGCGACTTCTAAAGCCGGACGAAGTTTGAAGCCACAAATGGTTGTCGATCGGCAGGTGCAGTGAACTATGCGCTGATACATCAACGAACGGAAAAACAACATGTTGTATGTTCTAGCAGGTCTAAAAGTTGAAATTACATGTTCTTTCGATGAAGGAAACACATAACTTTCACAAGAACCTAAATTTTTTATTCCAAGTAATTACCACTTGATGCTATACATTTCACCCATCTCTCAGGTATATTCTGGATTCCTTTCCAATAAAACTTTTGTTGTTTCGTCGAAAACCATTCATCGATCCATTTTTCGACTTCTTTATATTCGTCGAACTGCTGCTATGCAAGTGTGCATGTTCCATTGAAGCAAAAAGGTGAGATAATCTGACTGGACCTGGTATAAACAATACAGGGGGGACGATAAGGTTTCTCAACGAAAAGTTTCTATTGCATCTTTGTTGGGTCCGGTTCGTTGTCATGTTACTGTATCACTTTACTGTGTCTATCTGGTTATTCCAGCTTTTTTTCATCAATACAAAGCTTAAAACTATCATTTGTTTTCGTTAACGATCTGCATTCATCGTTTTACAAGGTTTGGTACAACTTGTGGTACACCACACCATTTCTGGTCCCACAACAGAGTCGCAACTTTTGGTTGCAACGGTTTGGTTTTACAATGGATGGGCCGGCTTCACCATGAGAAAGCCATATTTTTTTACGCTTAGAGTTCTCAAAATAAACTAATTTTTCAGTACCAGTGGTAATCTCATGAAACAGATTTCCTTTGAGAGCATTCGAAAAACATTTCATAAATTGTTTGGCGATGCTCCATTTTCATTTCGCTCAATTTTTGAGACGCCCATTTTCCGAGCTTTTGGATCTTTCCCATGGTTTTTAAACGTTGCACAATTTCTGGTTGAGACGATTAGTATTTCTGCCCATTTTCTTTGTGTTTGGATAGTATCTGCACCCAAAAAGCTCCAGTAATTAGTAGTCTATAGTAGTAGTCCAGTACTCCTATTCAAACCTTTTCATTTCACCCCGATAGTTATTACCCTTCAGGTTGAAATCCCCACTTTTGAATTGCCGAAACCATCTTTCACAGGTATCTCTGTTGGAACATGTTCACTATAAGCTTCCACAAGCAAACGATGTGCTTCGAACGCTTTTTCTTAATATGAAAAAAAGAATGCCCTTCATTCGGAACGAAACTAGACGTTTTTAATACTCTGCTAGTTTGTTTTTTGCAGAATGACCTTAACATTTTAGAATGACATGTTGAAAGCCAAATGAAAAAATAACGTATATATCAATCGAAGAAGTGCATACAGCGCTGTTAGCAACATCTGAAAAATTAATCAAATAAATTCAACAAATACACCTGGTACACATTCTAAATTTACACATAGCCGCGATCAAATGCTACTCTACTATCTGGTGGATTAAAATTGACGATAACTTTGACTTTAGGAAGTCGTTAAGTTGGATGCGTTATTTGCGTTTTTCGTTACTTTTATGAAAATCGACAATGAAAGCGGTGATTAATAGAGGAAAATAGTAACTCTTTCACATTTAGGAAGCCCATGTTGATTACAAAGGTACTGTCACAAACGACAGTTTGATCGCCATTAAGTTATATCTTTTCCCACACGGAGGAACAAGATACATTGTAAGAGTTCATTTATTAAAAATATTAATCATTTGGTTTAAAATCAACTGAGAGAAAATTAAAGTTTTCATGAATGTTTTTCTTGCAACGCAACGCTTATAAGCTGAGGCCACACGAAGCGTAACGTAGTGTTTTTGGCTTTTCAGATAAATGCCAAACTGTTTACGCCTCGGCCAAAATATATACGTTTTAACAGAAGCGCAACCAGTTTGGCATTAATCTGAAATGACAAAAACATCACGTTACGCTTCGTGTAGCCTCAGCTATACACTTTAACTCTGAGTATTAATACCCATAGTGCCATTAAGTATCACGAAAAATTGATGCAAAATACAAAAAAAACAGATTGTCATCAAAGTTTACTTTTGGTCTAAAGAAGTTGACATTTTGCAAGTATTTCAATTTATGGTTTTTTTTTCTAAGCTGCCTACAATTTTGGTATGATAATATTTAGGTATTATTCTTATAAACAGAAAAAATACATGTTTGCTTTACAACTTTCATTATTTTAAAACATGTTTCCACGATTTCAATTTGAAATAAACATTATGCCTAAAAATATTTAAATTTGTTATTCTTCCGATATCTCCATTTGTGTAATATTGTTTTGCAGCAGGTATAGCCGGCTTAATTGTATTTCTTATTTGACTTACGGGCCTAACAATTTATACATCAGCGTGAACTTCGGTTCGGTCAGCGTTGACCCAAGAACCCAAGGAGCAACTATGTCCGTTTTACCATCCGACGGACGTCCGTTTTACCGTCCGTCGTCGTCCGACGTCCGTTTTACCGTCTTTATAGCCTAAAACAGCTAGCCTAACCGTTCTGGACGTTGTCACCCTATTGGTGCGCAACCGTGGCGTGACGCGCCAAGCAAAGTGTTGGGCTAGCTGTTTCACTGCGCCCGCGTCTTTTCTAGGTCAACTGTCTGAGTGGCATGATGCTGTTTGTTTTTCCTAACGCAGTATATTCTTTTTTCAATATTTATATAAAGCATGGCCCACTTAGAATCGGGAACAATTGCATGATTTCTAGCAGCGCCTCTGGTGGTCGGATTTCAAAATTGTTGATAATCATATCTTCAGTAAACATTCAACTTTCAGTGCTGTAAGTTTCATCTTAGTATGTGGAGTTTATGGAAAGTTATGCTTAATTGAACTCTAAAGAGGAAAAATAATTCTGCACAATCACGTCGAAAACACCACGTGGTCTACTTTAAAAATCTCAAAAACACAAAAATTTGCAAAATCAACTATATATGCTGTGCTTTACCGTTTCTGGGCACCCAATACCGTAGATTAAAAGATTCAGAGTAGACGTCGTAGTGGAACATACAATCGGCAGCTGAACTGGAAGGTTTTAAGATCAATCGAGGCAAATTCTGGACTTTCGATTCGGGATATTACAAAAAAATATGGTACCAGCAAAAGTACTGCCTGGGAAATCTGTCTACGAAGAGGCTACTGTTTTTTCCTTGCATGTAAGCATACAAAAAGGACACTTACACAAACTCTAGTCATTAAAACACGCACTAGAAAGTTGTACGAGAAGGTTATGATTAGGTACAAAGGATGCTTGCGTATGGACGACGAAACATACGTGAAATTTGATTTTGGACGGCTTCGTGGACCAAAATTTTATCTCGCCACGGCACGGGGAGATGTCCCCTCCAAGATCAAATTTGTATTCGCCAATAAATTTGCGCAAAAATTAATGATATTACAAGGAATTTGCACCTGTGGACAGAAATCAAGGTTTTCATCACAAACACGACGATGAACTCAACTCTACACAAGGAAGCGTGCCTCAAAAAGCGAGTTCTATCATTTATTAAGTCACACAAAGGTCCGGTAAAGTTTTGGCCTGATTTGGAAAGCTGCCACTACAGCAGGGATGTAGTTCTGTGATAATTTTACAATAAGGTGGATTTCACCACAAAGGATATCAACCCACCAAGTTTCCCTAAACTCCATCCAATCGAAAATTATTGGGCAACAATCAATACGAAGTTGAAAAATACTGGAAAGATGATGTGGGATGCTTTTTTTTTTTTCTTTTTTATTATAGAGACTTTGAGCCGTAATGGCCTAACATTCGTCTCTTTCTAACTCTACTTTTAAACACCCATACCGGTTGCCAATCAGGGTACCAGGGCGTTTAAACCTTGGCCTTTCCGAGAGACGTAAACTGGTATGGGGTTTGGAAATATTTTGAAAAAAACCCGACTCTGAGGGAGTCTATGGGTCGCTGGGAAGGGCTTGCTAAGGAAGTGATTCTTTCAAGAGGTTAATAAAAAGAAAAAAGATTGGGACCCTACTCTGGGGGGGTGACGACTATGGGTACTGCAAAGAACGTGGTTAAAGCTGGGGAACACGGGAGACGCCACCCGGCAGCCGTTGACCGTCCATCTCTGGTGCGCCGATCAAACCTAAGTTTATGAAACCTGTAAATGTTTATTACCCAAGTGACCGCTCAGTTTAGGCGACTAACAAAGAAAAATTGTGTATAAAATAAATGTGGACTGCGTTTCTTGTTTCCTTGTCGGTGTCGGCGTTGCTGGCGTTTTCGGTGTTTTATTCGCACTGTTTCCGGATGTTCCGTGCACACGTCACTACACCACCACTGATTTCCCTGTTCTTTGTGTTATTTTCTTTTTCTTTGAACCCTGGCTTTATTGCGTCCCTAGTTTCACCCGTCCTGTCTGTCAGCCTTTTTTTTTGTCCGTTCTACCTGTTTCACCCTGTTTGAGGCTGGACCCTATACCTTATTGTCTGCACTCTTTCGCCTTTCGAGTGTCTGAGAGGGTCCTTTTTCACTTTTTCCTTTTTTTTTTGTTTCGCGTTCTCCAGTCGCCCGAGAAACGATCATCACGTACAGGTAGACCGGAGCTCCGCCTACCGCGAGAAAACCCTTGCTTTAAAAAATAAAGGGTAGCACCCTCGACCTCGCCATTCAAAAAAAACGGGTTTAAGGTCCTTTTCCCTGGAAAAACCTAAAACAACCACTGATCTGCCTGAGCTGATCGATGCGGTCACGGACACACCAACTGATCATGCGCAGGTAATGGTCAGCCTCGCCCTCCTAGCGCCACTTTCGGTCAGCCGCATCACACCCACACGGGTGTTTTGCTTAGGGTGCCGATCGTCGCCAGATCTGTCGCCGCCTAAACGGCGCCAGACCGTCCGGATTCCCGTCGTAAACTGTATCAAAACACAGGCAAAAAAACCGTGGCTCCGGTGCAGCCCTGTTCTCCTTTATTTCACCCTTTGCTCGGGGAGGATTGTTTTCTTAACTACACTATTCAAAATTCACTCCACACTCAACACTCAAAAACACTAAAAAACTTCCACTCACTTTGCACCTCCTCCTTTCAGGCCCTCAAAAGTTTGGACTACACTGATCGAACTCAAAAAATCCATTCCACTGAGTATTGTAAAACAAACAGGGCAAAAAAAAAAAAATTTCGCTCTTCTTTTCCAATTTTTCAAAAAAATAAAGTTAAAAGTTCTAACACACTGCTCGTTTCCCCCTTTCAGGAAATTCGAATGTTCCTATTTAAGCACATCCCGTCTTTTCCTCAAAAATCACGCTTCTTGCATGCACCGGCCGGCATCCTTTAAAAGTGTTGCGCCGGCACACCGCCGACAGACAAAACGAAAAACACAAGAGAGAAACCAAAAACACCAAACCAAAAAAACAAAAGGACTGTTCGCGACGGGTGCCAAACATCGACTGTTGTGGGATGCTGTAGAGATGGCGAGAAATTGGATCAAATTAGCCGCTGAGGTGGACCAGAAGATTGTGCAGAAAATTATAGCGTGCATTCCAAAGAAAGTTCGTGATTTCATCCGATGACCGACATAACAAATTTCTGAAATTTTTCTCTTAAAGTACAATAAAATACCTTCAATTTGACACCTTGATGTATTTTCTAAGTCAAACCAACCCAGAGATAGAGCTAATGCAATTGTTCCCGATTCTAACTGGGCCATGCTTTATCTATTCATTTATTTTTAAAATACACAATTATTTAGTTACCCAGCGACGAGCGCACAATCGCCGGGTTTGCGATGTTATTGCTACATTACATTTACTACATTATTAGTACGCATCTGCAGCACAAAGTCCCACACGAGGCCCACGATCGCGAAGATGTTGAACTCCTGAATGACCGGCACAAACGTTGCCAGGCCGCCCGTCAGGATGGTAATCTCGGTCAGCATGTGAGCATCTTCGTGATTGACCACTCCTCCCGGCTGAGGCCCTGCGCCACCCGAAACTTTACGTCGACGCTCTTGGCAATGACGAGTACGATTTCCAGCCCGACCAGTATCACCAGATACGCTCGGACAACTCATGCGCTGGGACAACTCCTCTTTCCAGTTGAAATCTCCTGGGTAGAACATGTACATGATGGATTGCGGTGACGCTGGTGACGGTGGTACTTTCTCTGCCGGTTCACCGTTCTCAAGATCGGTCGCTGCCTCGATTTCCGTCTGGTCCAGTGGATAGGCGCGGATTATTTTCTGCCTCAACGATTTGATGAAGTAAGGATTGTTCTCTCGCAGGATAATCGTGACCGCGTACTGGATGGTGCGAGGCCGGACACGCATCGGATAGCGCTTCACACCCGTATCGCGCAACGGTATACCGAACTGTTGGAATATAGCAAACGTTAGCATCCTAATTACCTTGGTTTATAGCAGATCTACATGTGACATTTGTCAAACTAAGCAACCTATGTGATGTACAATATATCATTCTTCTGTCACCCTTAAACGAGTGTTAATGTGTTTCTGCTTTATCTACAACACGAACAACATTTTCGCCATGAATACTTTGGACTTTTGTAAATTCTACAATGTACAAAAGGTCTTAGAGTTACAAATACTTACTTACTTAATCCGGCTACAACCGCCGAGCGGTCTTTACCTGTTTCAAGGAACTTTTCCACCGCTCGCGGTCGAGAGCCTTCGTCCACCACATTTGAATACTGGTCGATGTTGCGTCCCGGTCGACGCAATCCCTCCATCTCACACGGGGCCTAACACACCCCCTTTGTCCCTCTGGACGGCCTAAGAGGATTTTACAGGCTGGTTCGTCGTCCGCCATTCTCATGACATGACCAGTCCAGCGGAGCCTGGCGAGACTGCACGACAGTGAGTTCGTCGTACATTGCGTACTGCTCGCTGTTGCAGCGGGTCCTCTATTGCCCCTCCTCACATACGGGGCAAAAATTAATCTGAGCATCTTCCTCTCGGACGCGGCTAATAGGGTTTCGTCAGTTTTAGATAGTATGTATGTAAGAACGGTTGAGCTGGTGTCGATAACAAAACTCAGTTTATTGGACCCAACTGTACGATACAACTAACTACTCTATAGCACGTCTTGTTCTACTGACCGCCGTAATGCAACTGTCACTCCCTTCTTGGCGCGTCATACTCATCCGCTGTCACTTGCGGTCGCCCTGTGAGAGTTCTACCACCTATTCCCGATTCTGCTGAAAATTCCGTCACCATTCCCACACGGCCTTTCCTGACGTTACTTCCGTCCCGGAAGTGACCATGGTTTCATCATATCCGCCGCTGTGGTCGTTCTTCGCGGTCCCTCCGATTCGTCATCCACTTTTTGCACTTCGTACCGATCATTGTCAAGGACTCTAACAATCTCATACGGTCCATAAAACTTCTGTTTCACCTTTCTCCCGACGCCAAACTGCGTCACTGGTAAAGCGACGAAATCTCCTACTCTGAACTGCCTCACTTCCCGCCTACGCAAGTTATAGTGCCTTCTATTCTCGCACTGTAACTCTGCAATGTTGTCCCTTGCAGCCTTCCGCAGTTCACTGCGCTATTCTACGAACACACCTTGCGCTTCCTCATTTAACATTCTCATCAATTCCAGATCTTCCTTCCTTTTCATCTTCACCCCAACGAGCACTTCGAAAGGCGTCGTCTAGACTGATTTTTGCCAACTGGCATTCATCAACATCTGCACCCTATCAACATGCTTAAACCACTCATGCGGATTCCCTAGTGATAGCTTCGTTATGATCGGAATGATGGTCTTGTGCATGATCTCTACCTGACTGTTCCCGCGAGGAACCCCCGTCACTATCCTGTGTAACTCGATTGCGTTATCATCGCAAAATCGTTCGAACAACTTCGACGTGAATGCCGCTCCCTGATCGCATATGATCCTCCTAGGATACCCAAACGTCCGCGCGATAACGTGCAGTTTTTTTATGGCCTCCTCTGCATTTGTCGTCTTAACCGGAAATAGCCATATGAACTTCGAAAAAGCGTCTACCACTGTAAAGATGTAATTGTAGGATTTCCTTGAAGACGGCATCGGCCCTAGATGGTCGATATGGAACGTATCCAAAGGCACCTCTCCTTTCGGTATAGGATGTAGCCAACCCTCCTTTCTTCCACGCTTTTTCTCCCCTAATATACACTTAACGCATGTCTCGATACAGTTAGCTAATTTTTCTTCCAACCCCGGTATGAATTAATCGTTATCGATACACTCTTTCGTTTTCTTAACGCCAAAATGTCCTTGCTCATGCGCATTTTTGATAATCTCTTCTTGCATTGATTGAGGTACGTATAATCGCCTCGAGTTCGAATTTCCTTCGTATAGCACCCCATTTCTAACGTGAAACCTATCTCCGATATCCTTACGTCCTGTCCCTTCTAAGAACTTCATTACATCCTTGTCTTCACGTTGTGCTGCTGCTACCCTTTTGCTGATCGTGGTCGATATCGCCATTACGTTGACCCGCGATAAGGCATCCACGTGTTTCATCCTCTCTGCAGATCGATGCTCTACTTCGTACTCGAACTCCGCTAGCGCCAATATCCATCGGCTTGTCCTTGCATCTGGATTCTTCTTCGTTAACGCCTGTTTAAACGAGCTGCAATCGGTCACAATCTTGAAACGCTGCCCCAGTATGTAACACCGAAATTTCTTGACAGCTTCCACCACCGCTAATGCCTCCAAGTCAAAAGAATGATAGTTTTTCTCTGCATCCGTGGTTAGTCGGCTGAAATAATATGTCGGATGAAATTGCTCGTCATCGATCGCCCGCTGCATCAGGATACCCGCTAACGCATCCTTGCTCGCGTCCGTGTGTATCTCTGCCTCTAGACCAGGCTTGAAGATACGCAGGACTGGATACTCAGCCAACGCCGTCTTTACATCATGAAACGCCCGTAATACTTCCTCACTGATGTTAAATGATGCATCCTTCTTCAGTAGCATCGACAACGGTCGTGCTCTTTCTGCAAACCGAGGAACGAACTTTCGGAAATAACTGATTAGCCCATAAAAGCGCTGCATCTGCTTTACTGTTTTGGGTAATGGGAACTCTCTAATCCTTTCCATTTTGCTCCTCGATGGTTCGATCTTCCCTTCGTAAATGGTGTATCCGAGATACTCCACGCGTCTTTGTAGGAACTTACACTTCTTCCAGTTGAACTTTAGACCGATCTTTTCTGCGACATTCAGCAACCGGTCCAGGGACCTCATCCCCTGCTCTTCGTCTTCCGATGGAATAATTATGTCGTCTACAAAAGTCAATATCACGCCTTCATTGATCAACTCTTGCAAAGCGCCGTTTATAAATCTCCCAAACGCGCTCCCGTTCGTGCACAAACCGAATGGTGCACGGCAGAACTCATATTGCCCTTCTTGGGTCACGAACGATGTAAATTTGCGGCTTTCTTCTGCAATGCTAACATGGAAATATGAATTTTTTAAATCCAATGTCGAATATACTCGTACGTCCACCAATTTGTCGATTTGATCTTCGACGATCGGCATCGGATACGAGTCGCGGATTATCTTTTTATTGAGATCTCTGTAATCGATGCAAACTCTACGGGAACCATCCTTCTTCGGCACTACCACAACTGCACTTGCAAATGGGCTGTTAGAAGTACGTATAATGCCGTCCCGTATCCATTCATCGATTTGCTTCTTTACGATGTCTCTCTCCATGGGTGCTAAGCGTCTTGGGAGTGCTCGTACAGGTTGCTCATTATCCAGCTGGATTAATAGTTCGTCTCTCCCCGCATCGATTTTCTCCGGCTTATATGCACGAATCGCCTCGCTTATTTTCCCATGATAGGCTCTGGGTGCGTCTAGTTCGTCCGTTTTGAACTCGATCTTGTTGATCCATTTACCCGCCTCGTCGTATTCCGCCGTCTGTTCGTTTGCTTCGCCATTATTGGCCTCATCGTTTCTGCATCGTCCATTGATTTTAACGCCCTCATTGTCTATCACGAACTCCTTTGTTGCCAAGAAGTCCATGCCAAGCAGTACCGGAGTGCCTATTGCCGAAACTGGAACTATCGAAAAGTTCACGTCACACTCCTCTCCATCCACATTTGCCCGCACACATATTTCGCCTGAAGTCGTAACCTTATTACCGCCGAGACCATACAATGGTAGTTGCGAGTTCCTCCATTTCCGCTCCTTCCGCGGAATTGCTCGGAGTGCATCCTCCCGTAGCAGCGTTACTTCGCTACCGGTGTCTACCGTCAGTCGTCATCGTGCGGTCTTGGCGTTCGGTTCGCTTTCGCCTGTGCTCCTGCCAAGTGTTGTTGTTTTTAGCAAAAATCATTTTTAAGTGTGCGTGGTGTGTGTGTGAACGCCGCAAAATGGAACAGCAAAAAGTGCCTGACAGGCTTCCATGTTGTCGTCTTTAGAAAACTTTGTTGCAACCATGGGGACGAACGTGTTTCATTTAAATCAGATCGTTCTAACAAAGTGCATTTTTTTTTTCAAAGTTAATATTACTACAAGAGTGTACATAAATTTTCAAGTCTTCGCTACGCAGCGCTTTGTCTCGTGTGCTGTGCACACACTCTGTGGGCGATCTTTTTTCTTCCCGAAATTTCGGGAATAGCAGGACCGGATGTCGCTCGTCGGTCCTTTTGTCGTATTGGTGAAGTATTAAGTGCTTTGCAAGCCCCATCATCGGCAGCTCCGTGGCTCGGTAGAAAGCGCCGTGGAAGCGACACACAGGAGCCTACTGCGCCGACCTGCACACCAATAAAGGAAAACGTCGTCATCGTGCGGTCTTGGCGTTCGGTTCGTTTTCGCCTGTGCTCCTGCCAAGTGTTGTTTTTAGCAAAATCAATTTAAGTGTGCGTGATGTGTGTGTGAGCGCCGCAAAATGGAACAGCAAAAAGTGCCGGACAGGTTTCCATGTTGTCGCCGTTAGAGAACAATGTGGCAACCGTGGGGAGAAACGCGTTTCAATTTAATCAGATCGTTCTAACGAAGGGCATATTTTTTCAAATTTAATATTTCTACAAGAGTGAACATAAATTTTCAAATCCTCGCCACGCAGTGCTTTGTCTCGTGTGCTGTGCACACACTCTGTGGGCGATTTTTTTTCTTTCCGAAAGTTCGGGAATAGCATGACCGGATGTCGCTCGTCTGACCTTTGTCGTATTGGTGAAGCATAAAGTGTTTTGTAAGCCCCATCATCGGCAGCTCCGCGACTCGGTAGAAAGCGCCGTGGAAGCGACACACAGGAGCCTACTGCGCCAACCTGCACACCAATAAAGGAAAACGGTGAAAGAACAACCTCGCGAAAGAGGAGTGCGTTTGCATCGCCCCTGCTTTTCTGTCGTGCTTCCCATTGTTTCCGGTGTTTTTTGTTGTCAAATCAAGTTCTGCGAAATGTGCACACCGTGAAGACCTGTCGAAGCATTGCAAAGGGAAGGAATGCAGACATTCGTGTTGTAGATAAAAAACCCGGCAGTTCTTGGTAGTCGTAAATAATAAATGCGTTCGAAGCAGGGCCAACGAACGCCTCCTGCGATTCCTGGTATCGCTGGCGTTGTGATCGAATGAACAAAATAATCATTTCCTGTTTGACAAGAACGACGAGTTCTACGAAATAGAAACTGAGCAGTGCCATGATAATAAATGCTTCATTATATGGAACTCAGTTACATTAAACAAAACTACCTCTTAACACTTCATCAACATAGCGTCTTTACATCCAGGCATCACTAATAGTATCAGATTACCACTTAGGAACAACCAACCTATACTTTGGCTCTCACATCACAGTTTACAAAATATATAGATAAAGTTATTACTACTACTAACTACATCGTAACAATTAACACCAACAATACTAACTTATTATATTCTTTGTCAAATAACTCACTTAAAGCTGTGGAAACTGGCCATTACTACCAAAAAACTAACATACAATAATCAAAATACATACATATAACATCTAAACATACAGCATTTAAACACAGAAAACATTCACGCCATCCTCACACCACTATCATTCCTGCACCAAAAATTCAATTCAGGTGAATTGAAATAGAAATACCTAGAGCCTAAGTGTGGCATAAAGAGCAATCATATCATAACTTATCATATTCCTTATATCTCAATATGATACTATCATATCAACCCATACTACATATTAGACGACAACACATTATAATATATTGACATAAATCAAAACTTATATTACGACGGAAAATTAGAATTAAACAAAATTCAGTTCGTTTCCGCTTCAATCCTATTCAAATATTAAAAATTTATCAAATCAAAGAATAGCATTTCGAAATTACAAAACAGTAACAGGATGTTTCGATTCCCTTGCCGGTTATAATCTTCAAGGGGACCTGGGAAAAATGCCCAGAAATTCACTGGAGAACGACCGAGCAAGAAAATCGAAGACCACAATTCAGAACAAAAGGAACTTTCGACTAAATTGGATTGGAACGGAAAAATCTAGAACTTAAAAATTACTATAATTATTACCATATTATACCATATTATACCCTATTATTTTCTCTATATCTCATTATCACACTATCATATCAACCCATACCACATATTAGACTACATCACAATATATGACATTGACATATACTTATGTTATTCGCCCCTTGGGGTGA
>NW_026684293.1:103452-108161 GCF_943735745.2 Anopheles bellator | reverse complement strand
CTTTCTTCTCACGGTTGTTGTTCACGACGACACCTGATCCTGTTGTTGATTTCGCGTGGCCGCTGCTGTCGCGAAGTTACTGGTGGGTGCCGGTTGTGCCGATCGTGGGATTTGCTGACGTGGAGCGACACTGTCCGTAACTATATATCATAACTTAGTTTACTATTAGGTGTATGCGTTGAAATTTATCGTTTACATATAGGGGGCGCTACTGTTGGATAGAAGGCACAAATGTCATCAAATAACTGTCAAATGTCAAGCTTAGGCATCTGTCAACAAATCTGCATCATCACATTTGTCAATTTTTTCCATTGTGAGATTGTTATTAACACGAAACCATGTGCGAATTCGAGCCAACAAAGCGTCATTTGCGGGAAGTGTTGTTGTATCACTTCCATCTGAAGAAAACTGCAGCCGAAGCATGCCGGTTGCTTCAGGAGGCTTATGGCGATGCTGTTATATGCGAAGCCACTTGTCGTAATTGGTTTCGGCGCTTCAAAAGTGGTGATTTTTGCACTGAGGACAAGGAGCACCCGGGACCAGCGAAGACGTTCGCAGATGAAGAGTTGGAAGCATTGCTGGAAGATGACCCGTGCCAAACACAACAACAGCTTGCAGATGCATGTGGAGTGGACCAAACAACAATTTCCAGACGTTTGAAAGCGTTGGGAATGGTCCAAAAGCTGGGAAACTGGCTGCCTTACGAGTTGAAGCCAAGGGATGTGGAACGCCGTTTGTGCATGAGTGAACAACTGCTCCAACGACACACCCGCAAAGGTTTTCTGCATCGAGTAGTTACTGGCGATGAAAAGTGGGTTCATTATGATAATCCCAAGCGAAAAAAAATCGTATGGATACCCGGGTCATGCGACAACATCGACGGCCAAGCGGAACTTCCATGGATCCAAGCTTCTGCTCTGCATTTGGTGGGACCAGCGTGGCGTAATTTATTATGAGCTGCTGAAGCCAAATGAAACAATTACCGGAGACCGCTACCGACTCCAACTAATGCGTTTGAACCGAGCATTGAAGGAGAAACGGCCAGAATATGGCCAAAGGCATAACACGATCATTCTGCAGCACGACAATGCTCGGCCGCATGTCGCGCAACCAGTAAAGACATACCTTGAAACGCTGAAATGGGAGGTCCTACCCCACCCGCCGTATTCCCCGGATCTGGCTCCTTCGGATTACCATCTTTTCAGGTCAATGGCACATGCATTAGCTGAGGAACGCTTCACTTCGTATGAAGATTGTAAAAATTGGATTGATCAGTGGATCGCCTTAAAAGATAAGGCATTCTTCCGCGATGGAATCCGACAATTGCCAGAAAGATGGCAAAAAGTAGTGGCTAGCGACGGACACTACTTCGATTGACTAGTTTGTTAAGAGTTTTGAACAATAAACGATTCAATTTGGTAAAAAAACGATAAATTTCTACGCATACTCCTAATACATATTAGACTACATCACAATATATTATATTGACATATATCATAACTTATTTTACTAGCATAAATTAAAATAAAATAATTTTCTATTTACTTCCGCTTCATTCCTTTTCAAAAAACATTAAAACTTATCAAATCGTAGACTAGCATTTCACAATTCGATTTCCTGGCTGGTTATAATCTTCAAGGGGACCTGGGAAAAATGCCCAGAAATCCACCGGAGAACGATCGAGCAAGGAAATCAAAGACCACAATTCAAAACAAAAGAAACTTTCGACTTAATTGGATTGGAACGGAAAAATTTAGAGCTTAAGAATTACTATAATTATTACCATATTATACCTGACTATACCCTATTATTTTCTCTATATTTCACTATCACACTATCATGTCAACCCATGCTACATATTAGTCTACGTCACAATATACTATATTGACATATATTATAACTTATTTACTAGGTTAAATTAAAATAAAATAATTTTCCATTTACTTCCGCTTCAATCCTTTTCAAAACATTAAAACTTATCAAATCGTGGACTAGCATTTCAAAATTCGATTTACTGGCCGGTTATAATCTTCAAGGGGACCTGGGAAAATGCCCAGAAATCCACCGGAGAACAACCGAGCAAGAAAATCAAAGACTACAATTCAGAACAATAAGAACTTTCGACTAAATTGGATTGCAACGGAATACCTAGAATTAGAGCAAATTTATAAACATTACAATATTATATCATATCTGATTTATTATATCTTTAAAACATATTATAATATCACACTATATAATTAAAAATTAAATAGAATACAATATAATTAGAATTAATGATAGATAAGTTAGTTTTTAAAAGAGACGAATGAGCACACCACTCAAAATCTCTATAATACATTATAAAAAAAAAAAAGGTGTCTACCGTCGCGTCGTATTTCGTAGAACCGATCGTCACTGGAACATTGGGAGTGCTGGTCACCACGCATACCTGCTTTGCGCTGTTCTTCGCCGATTCCGTGCAATGTTTGGCAATGTGCCCAAAACCGTTGCACCGGAAACATTTCGGTCCTACCTTTGCTTTCGTGCAATCTCGTGCTCTGTGGCCTCTGCCGCCACAGTTATAGCAGCCTTTGTACTTGTCAGCGAAATGATGCGCCGAACTCTTTTCCTTGTTTACTTCTTCCTTCTTAATTCGAGGTGTTTGGCCGGAACTCTTACCCGAACCAATGTGCTCCCTCAACTTCTCGTACGTCTTGATCTGCATTTTCAACTCTTTCAACGTCTTGCATTGAATCAGACAGACTTTGTTTCTCGGATCGTCGTCGATGCCTTTCGCGACGTAGTCGCAAATAGATGTTTCATCCACGTTCGCTCGTTTCCCGATCTCGCCCATGGCGTATACGTACTCGAGGAAGGTTTCGTCATTCTTCTTCTTCCGTCGCCTGAGCAACTCGTGGATGCTCGCGCTCGACTCTGTTTCGTCGAACTCTTCTCGCAACGCTGTTTTCAGCGCCTTCCACGTGGTGGCGTTGGGCGCACTCCGTACAAATGCCTTTGCTGGGCCTTCAAGCAAGCGTTTGCCGTACACCAACTTGTGCAAGTCCGTCCATCCGAAGATCTTGCACTGGTCCTCGAATTCGCTTAGCCATGCGATTATATTTTCGCCCCTTCCCGTGAATGGGTTTACTGCGTCCTTCACATCGGCGAAATTTACCAACACTCGTTCCGCTGTGTCCGACATGCTGGCCACGTCACCTTGCCGATCGTATTCTACGATGCTGGCCGCCATTTCTTCTTTCGTCCCAGCTGTCGCCAGGCCACGCGCTTCACACTTTTTTACCAAGTAATTGCGGGTGCATTCATCCACCAATTCCGCAATCAACGCTTCGTCGGCCATCTTTCTTTTTCACGCAGGTTGTGTGACTGGCGTCGCTCTAGTCGTCCTAGTCGCTTGTCGCTAGTCGCTAGTCCTAGTCGCCTAGTAGTTGTTCTAGTCGCGCCGTATCGTGCACACCGTCGTTGGCGTCGTCGTCGTCGTCCTTTGTTCTCTTCGCTCAGCCACGTCTAGAACACCGTCGTTGGCTTTTTCGTCTTTTGCGCAAGCGCCGTCGTTGCCGTTTTGTGTTCTATCCACGCACACGCGTCGAGAATATCGTTGTTGACTTCTCCCGTGGATTTTGCGCAGCTCTATTGCTACGCCGTCGTTGAGAATACTCTTCGTCGTTGAGTTGCACACGCACACGTCGATCAGTACGCGCACACGTCTTTGTTCGGCCGTCGTTAACTCCTTTCACAATATCGCACAACACATACACTTCGTCCAAACGTCGTTTATATTATGAACAAATCCCGCTCATCCCGGTTGAGCCCCCATGTAAGAACGGTTGAGCTGGTGTCGATAACAAAACTCAGTTTATTGGACCCAACTGTACGATACAACTAACTACTCTATAGCACGTCTTGTTCTACTGACCGCCGTAATGCAACTGTCACTCCCTTCTTGGCGCGTCATACTCATCCGCTGTCACTTGCGGTCGCCCTGTGAGAGTTCTACCACCTATTCCCGATTCTGCTGAAAATTCCGTCACCATTCCCACATGTATGTGAGTACTGGGAGTACGAAGGTTCTGTATAACCTCAGCTTCGACCGTCGCGACATGAGATTTGAGCGAAATAGCTTCCTCAGACTGTAGAAAGACCTCTTGGCTGCTAGAAGCCTGGCGCGAATCGCCACAGTTATGTCGTTGTTGGTGCTAACCTTTGACCCTAGATAGGTGAAGTTCGGAACGAGTTCGAACTTTCGGTCACCTATTAGTGCGTCACCCCCACGTTTGCTCGCCGATGTTGTTGGTGGGGCTGCTGACGGTGGCGCCATCATGAACTTGGTCTTATTTTCGTTTATCTGCAGGCCAAGATTCTCCGCGGCTTGCTCAATCCCTGTGTAGGCTTGAGCTACATCAGAAAGCCGTCGACCTATAATGTCTATGTCATCAGCATAGGCCAGGATCTGGCTGGACTTGAAGTAGATTGTCCCTGAGGTCTCCACTCTCGAAACCCGGATGGCTCGCGCCAGCACGATGTTAAATAGGAGGCAAGCTAGACCGTCCCCTTGGTGCAATCGCTTGGTGGTAGCAAAGGGATTGGAGAGCTTTCCATTCACCTTCACCTGGCTTGTGACGTATTCACCTTCACCTGGCTTGTCCATTCACCTTCACCTGGCCTTATGATTTTTAGACAGTACCAACCTTCAAACGATATCTGTCAAA
>NW_026684293.1:67363-88452 GCF_943735745.2 Anopheles bellator | reverse complement strand
AATCCACTGCTCGCTCCATGGACCTTTCGGCTGCTCGGAGCGATTCTCCCATATAACGCTATATGGGGGAAATTATTTGAAGTAGCGGTTCAGAAGCGTATGGGCTGTGGTTCAGCAGTCGATTTTAAAGTGAGAAGGGCGAAATTGTTCACTGGGTAGTGTCTTGGCCTGCCATACAGTTTTTCCAAGTTTCTCATACTGTGGACCCCGGGTTATGGGCAGTTTACATTGGTCCTTCGTTCGTCCTTCGATGAGTCTTCGTTTGTCCTTCGAGTAGAATCGACTCGAGCAATGTTTAATAACACGAGGTAGTTTACCATCCCACAGCAAGAGCGAGCTGTCGGAGAGTCAGAGAAGGCTTTGTCGAATCGGCTGAGTTTGTGTGTGCAGTGTACGCGCAGAGCTTGCGAGCGAGAGCTCAAAGCGAGCTTTCGGGAAAGAAAATAGAAGTAAAAGAGAATTTTGATATAAGCTTTCTGTCATCTGTGAAAAACACTTTCCTATAGGTCGAGCTACTCCGCCATGCAAAACGACAACCGAACCGAAGCTGCCATACAAAATTCCCAAACGGCTACCTTCGCCAATTTTACCGTTTGTCCTATTGCGATAAAAGATGCTGGAGTGAACTTAACATAAAGAAATAAACAATAGACAAGTGTTAAACAGCACTTGCACGTTTTGTGCCATCTATCGAACTTAGTTTGCTAGTGTGTTGCTTTTGCGTTTCATCAATAATATTTACAAATCACTTAAGTAATTATTGAATATTTTTATTCAGATTAGTTAAAATAACACAAAAAAGTTCTGAAGATAATAAATTACAAGCTAGAAATTTTATGAGAATCATTCATTGCTAATCTTAGACTTAATGAAGTTAGTTTCCGTCGCATCAGATGTCTTCGTAGTTAAAATAAGCAAAAAGATAGACTTGTTTTAATTCTCATGATACATGTGCTTTTGCCATTAATACCTTATTCTCTTCTTTCTTTTTTATGCATATTTCACTTCTAAGTGATCGACGAACAAATCAGGCCTTAACGTAGCCATTTAAAGCTAGTACGTTCAAGGAAGAATTGGCAAGACAAATTGCGTTCATAATTTTAGGTGCCTATTATTTTTTGACTTTTAAAAAACAAATTGACACCTGCATGCAGCCTACAAAATATACGCAAAAAATTTACCACGCTACCATGATATGTTAAACGACTAAGCATACTAACAGGAGCACAGCTAGCAAACGCTGCAAAAGAATTAAGTCAATATTTTTGCAATTAGATTTGTTGCCTTCGTTACCACCACACAATCAATTCCAAACATAGATGAATCCACAACGAGCACATCTACGCGTCATACAAGGTGCGTTTCACGGAAAACAGGACTTTTTCAATCGGGACATTTCGGGCAGCGCTATCTCTTGGTGAGAATGTGTGTTGGTAAGCACATCCTTTCCCAACTTCCAGTAAAAATTTGATGACATTTCATCCATTGGAAGTCGAGTTATTGCGTTTTAAGTGACAGTATGTTTGTGTCATCGGTACAAAAATGAGCATCGAACAAAGAGCCAATATTAAGTGTTGCTTTAAATTTGGTAAAACTTTTACCGAAACGTTTCAATTGATGAACCAAGTGTATGGTGCTGATTGTTTATCCCGTAGCAGAGTGCATGCCTGGTTTAACCGATTCAAAAACGGTCGGGAGGACCTAAATGACGACGATCATCCAGGCCCGGAATTTACCGTGATCACGCCAGAATCCATCGAAATTGTGCGTGACTTTGTCAAATATCAGCCAAAATCTTCACTTTCACTTACTCTCATTTATGGAAATGGAATTGGGCATCTCCAAACCATCAATTTATCGCATTTTGACGGAAAAACTGGGCTTCCGGAAGGTGTGTGCAAGGTTTGTTCCGCACAAGTTGACTGACGACCAAAAATTGCTCCGAATTCTTTTGACTCTTTTTGACGAATTTTTGACTAAAAATCACATTTTAAATATCAATCACTCCCCGTATTCGCCGGATTTGGCACCTTGTGACTTCTACCTCTTCGGAAAAATGCATTTGCCCATGAAAGGCCAGCGATATACGGACGTAAATGCCATCCAAAAGGCGTGTACCGACATCCTCAAAGCGATCCATCTGAAGGACATAAAACACTCATTTGAAATGCTTTTAGACCGCGCAAAAAAGTGTATTGCATCCGAGGGAGATTATTTTGAATAAATAAAAAAGAATTAGCCCAAAAACATTTGTTTTTAACTTCATTTTTAAAAAGTCCTGTTTTCCGTGAAACGCACCTTGTATGTACTTTCCTGACATCTATAAGACGTTTTAAAAAAAGTTTACTTCCTTTGTTCATTAATTAATTAAAATACTTCGTATTTGCTCTAAATCTAGCTTTCCATCGCAAACAATAATGTCAAAATAAAACAGTGTTTTTTCATGCTTGAAAAAACGAAAGGCACTCGGGGAGATGGCACTGTTGGTTATTGTTTATTAGTTGTCGATTGATTGTATAATCTACTCCGTTGATGCGTTTTATAGTAGCTCTTACGTTTGTCATATCCTCACTTGCCAGCATAAGTTGGGTTTTTGAATGTTGTTGTTGCTTGTTTGTAAATAGGATTCTCTCCCTACAAAATATGAAAAATTGTTCGTTAAGTTTGTTACGTATGGTCTATAGAATTTTTAGTCTACTGCTCTACATACCGTGTCCCATTTAGCCATCATGCGTTCCTTTTCGAACCGGGCAAATTCGCGACGATCGTGAATGGAAGTGAGCACTTTCCAAAGTAATAGCACAGCCATACCAATGAGCACAACTGCCGCAATAACCGCCAACGCGATGCCAAGCATGAATACTTTGGGCGGGCACTCACGATTTTCTTGTGCCATGACCGTCACCTTATCCTGGTCACTGTCGTTGTATGTGAACTCGAACCGACAGTCGTCCTCGTCGTAGAACGTACATTTGTTGTCATTACGTTTCTCGTCTATCATAACCTTCTCGACCGGGATAGGCACAAACAGCGTGCAGTTAGTGGCACAGTCCTCTGGTTCAGCGAGTGGCCCCGTCTTATACTGCTGGCACTGAACACAGTGCTTAAACTCGTTGCAGCGCCCAGAGCACGTTGGACATTTTTCACAGTAGCGGCCAGTGTAACGACCCTCGTCTGTTACCATGCACCGGCAAATACCACATTCGCAAGTTCCGTGCCCCGAGCAAAGCTCACTACCATCGGGAGGCATACAAGTGTCATTGCTTGCCCGACAGTCACAGGCTGGCCCGGTCCATCCGTCTCGGCATTCACACTGTCCGCACACGCAACGTCCATGGTCTGGTCCCGAGCACAACAGCCCTCCTGGACGATCACAGGAGAAATTGTCGCATTCACAATAACGGCCTTCGATCACTTCGTCCGGGTTCGGGCGTCTTTCACAAACACATACACCGCACACGCATTGTCCCCGATTGCTGCATTCGTCAGACGAGTTCGACATGCGGCACGCATCTACCATACCCGGCTCTAGAGCACTATCGAGTGCTGAACACTCGCACCGTTGCCCGTGGTTCTGGCCATCGCACTCACAGATACCACACTTGTACGTACCGGCGTTACTACACTCGTCTGCTTGCGTTCGGTACTCCGAATCGGAAGGATGTTCACACGAGCAGCTGCACAGCATCTCTATATCGATCGTTAGGCTTTCGTTGATACCAACAGGGTAGATCTGCAACACTTGGTGCCAATCACGAGGATCGTTTGGACACTGCATCAGTGTAATCTGCGCCTCGAACGTCACCATGTCTCCCACCTTAAGACCTTCGCAGCGATTGGTTGCCACTAGTTGTCCACCAGCGTTACGACAGCGAGAATAATACTTCACGTCAATCACGTTATCTGTGCGATTGTCTTTCATCTCGACGGAGGAAGAAATTTTCTGAAGTGATGGAAGAAAAGAAAATGATATTCTATATCTAGTCATAATCTATTGCCATATTTGTCACAATCTGATCCGCTGTTGAAAAACTAGAAATATTTTTGGATAGCAAAAAAACTTGTCAAATTGATCAAATTGTCATTTTGGCATAAACTGTCAAATTGAAAAAAATATTCCGAATCGGGAAAATAACCGATAAACATAAGGAACTCAAAAGCAACTCAAAGTAACTCACTCTAGCAAAAAACTTCGCTCTAACCTTGCTGGGATACGATGGTATGGCAGCTATCACGGCTGTATAGAACCTGAATAGTTCAGCCTAGGCAGATGTTTTTGGTCTTCCAAGGATCCAAGGATGTAAATCAAAGGTTTACTTTCAAATTGCTGGTAACTTTGCGGTAAATTGTGAATTGAAAGTAAACCTTTGATTCAACTCCGGTCTGATTGACTCCGGTCTCAATCATCAGTGCCAAGAGCCATCAGATAAGAGGATCAGCGGATAGAATGTCTAAACCGAAGTTACGTTCGTTAAAAAGCAGTAAAGAAAACTACTGCACAACGGCAATCTCACTTTGGGTGGGATACATGCGCTATCGTTTAGCGGAACGTCATATTGCATGCCAGCCATCGTCAAACAATTTTGTTCAAGATAACGAAGCCTTTTGTTGTTGTTTTTCATTGATTTATAAATAGATAAATAATATAAAAAAATGGCTAATAGATAGATATAAATAGATTATGTGTGGAATGTTGAACCACTGGACCTCTTAAAGCCCTGGTTTTGCGTTTTGCTGCCACCGTTGTGAGGCATAAGTACAGTTTGAACGATATCGAACGAATGCCACCAAGTTAGATGCTTAGGTTTAAGAACAGAAAAAAGCCATACGAGATGATACCCTTGGGTAACTTATACGTACATTATACTGCTCGCGTACCAGCGATACGATGTTGGACGAGTCATTGGACAGCTTGGCAGCCGAAGAACCCTCCACCAGACGGGACAATTTCTCATATACCGACAGCTCTTCTGCCGTTACCGCGAAAATGACGTTGATGGCATTCTGCTTCACTTTCACGTTTATCTGCGAGATGCTCGGGTAATCTTGCACAGTCGAATGCGTGTAGCGGCCGTCCTTGTCCAAGTGGCACTCGCCGTCGTTCGGGGTAATAACACCTCCCAGCTTGCCATCGCCCGCATAGTGAAAACCGGCGTCAGTTGAAAAAAGCAGTAGTCGACGGGCTTTCTCGCGCCAACCAATCTGCTCCCGGCACACTATAGCCTGCATGATTGCGTCAAACCCGCCTTCAGGTGCGTCTAGATTACCTGAAACATGTGCCCCACGTACCTCTTGCTGTAAGCCATGCCAAAAACGAGAAAAGATAATGGTAAAAATGTTTATACTTTCCTAACACAATTTCGATATTATTAGGATTTTTGAAAACAAAAAAGTGCGGTTGGGAGTAATTGGAGTGTTGCAGATGTACTAAATGCGGAGTGTTTCCTGGCAACGAGAGTGATAGCGAATTGTTCCGTGTTATATTACTGTTCCATGGATGTTAATTCTATTACTTTTAATTTATAATAATGCATAGTACTTCTTCTTCCGATCTGGCTACGACCGACTAGCGGTATTGGTCTGCACCAGAGACGATGTTAATCTCTGATGATTTCTGTAACGTATTTTGTTTTGTTTTTACGGGCGGAGTTGTTGGGCCCGCGCCAACCCCCATATCGGGAATTAACTCATGGCCTGTGTGACGGATAACTAAGCTGTGTGACGACCGACGACCGTGACGACACTTCACCGAAGGTCTCCACTCCACTCCACTACATCACCACCAAATCCACATCCACAATAGAAAACGGATCATGCAATAGATAAAATTGACCAACAATAGAACACACCGGAACACCACACTGAAACAAACACCAGAACACACCAAAACAAATCATGAAGCAACCAACATCCGACAACCGAGCAAACCCGGGATAAGGCGTTTGGACGTTGGAGGAAAAACCACGTCGTTCTACTAAGTCTAAGTATGATGCTTCCATGATGCTTATACTTAAGAATATGTTATGTATGTGAGTGTGTGGGTGCGGGCACGAGAGCCGCAGAGACAATAAAGAGAGACTGGGAGAGTGAGCAACAGCGCCACTCTACGGTCGGATGCCAGTGGGAACAGAAGTGTTTCCTTGAATTTCGTTGCCTCACATGTATATATGTCGTATGAGAACATATATGTCGTATGTTGTTAGAAAATGTTAAGCATAGAGTTAATAAACACGGCCCAGTCTGTTCCTAAAAATAAATAAAATCAGTTGAAACGTCAAAATTTTCAATCGACGATTACTCTGTTTCCACCTTGCCCCCATACGACACTCGCTGTCGCATGTTGAGGCTTCCTTCAATAGCGTCCCGCCACTCCTTTGCCCAATCCCTCTTCATCGCCAACCTCCTGCTCCATAATACGGATGGTCCCTCCCTACTTTCGTCACTCCAATTCTATGCCCCATCCCGCCGCCTCCGCGACAGACCCCCGTTCCTCATTCCTCCCCGCCGATCACGCTTCGGATCGGTTGACCCATTCCTGCGTGCGATCGGGTCCTTCAATGCCGCAAGCCCCATGTTCGACTTCCACCTCCCCATCTCTATAATCTAATCATAATCTAAGCGTGGTGAAGCAGCTCAACCCCGAACAATGGTGGCCAAACAATGACTAACGGTTAGGAAGGTTGTGCTGTATATTAGGTGGACTTGAAAGGAAAAGTTCATTATGAGTTACTTCCGTGTAGCCAAACACTAAATTCAGATCTCTACCGTCAACAATTGCACCGTTCGAAGCTAGCGATTGACCAGAAATGACCAGAATCGGCCAACAGAACAATTTTTGTGTTACATCAGGACAACGAAATGTTACGCACGTATTTAGTGACTCCGGGTCCGTGTCCGGGTCCACAAAGTCCGGGAGCTTGGTTAAGAAGCGACCTAGAATGTTCGCCTTTAGCGGACAAAAAATGTAAAATGAACGAATGTCTTGGTTGACCTCCAATGTTAACACCCTGTAACTTACAAACGGATGGAACAAATAAAAAACAATTAAAGCATCTTTTTAAGTGTAAAGTATCAGCTTTAAAACGAGGCTAAATTTGAAACTGTACGATCGATACTTCACAAGATATCGATTATATAGGCATCTATCATTAAAAACGTCGATTAAGCTTTCCCCAGTCTTGTATACGTCTTTGTATGTAGGTAATTTATGTTTAACAAGTTGTGTAAGAGACGAGAGAAGCTCAAAGTCTCTATAAGGATAAGAACAACAACAATTTAACAAGTTGAGCAGGATTTTTTCTTTAAATCGTGTGCGTTTTATATTTCTTGTTTATTACTCTACCAATCTCCTTGTTTTTCCTGTATTATTGGACTATTGTTCTAATAAGAATTATATGGCTTAGAAACTTACAGTGAAACGGTTGGCATCAGTGCTCAGTTGCATTAGATTATGATAGCCATAGGGAGCAACACAACCCGAGCATGGTTCAAGCAAGCTAAAAAGAAAAATAAATGAAATTTTAGTTTAGACAACGAACTTTTATAATGAATCCCACATTTCCAGCATGCGATAAGAATAAATATTTTACTATGAACATTTGAAACATTCATAACGGCTGCTATATTACAGAGCCACTGCGCTACATACTCTCTATTTTAAGTAGTGTGACAGATGTCTAACAAATGTGATGTTTTGTTTAAGGTGGCTTCTCAAACCATGTTCTAATCATGTGTGACTTACAACCCCAATCTTCTTCTTCGTCTTTGGCAGTTCGGCCGCGATAAATAATTCTGCTTCTTATCCGGCAATTGCATCCGCTGAGCGGTCTTGAGCTGCTCGACAATATCACTCTGTTGGTTATTGTAACGTTGTACAGGGTGCGCCATATAAAGTGCCGTTTATCATCTGTATATGTAAGAGTGGTGGTGTGATCACCGCAAACAAGAGTATTGGTGCGATCACCACGAACGAAGGAGCGGTGAATCGCACGAGAAAGAGCAACTGGAGTTGCAAGCGAACGCTCAAGACAGCAGGACACGAGACGGCGTACCGCGAACGTTTTGCTTAAATAGCTCTATAAACTTTACATATATTGGATGAAATCGGTGTGGAGTTTTCTGGTCTCCCATCGGACGCCTCCCCGGGTGGCGGATAGGAAAAAGCCTCCCAAACTGGGTGGTACTGATGAAATGAAATAGTCAGGGCGGACTAAAACTAGATTGGGCGGCAGGCTAACTACCTTCCCCCGTAAAACAACCACAGTTCAGGAACTTGTTACAAAACCTTGAATAGAACGGACTCAACGATCACGACCATGGAAACGCCTACCCGACTTCTCTTTAGGTACTTGGAACACAAAATCGCTGAATAAAGCAGGAGCAGTGAAAGAGCTGCTACACCACCTGGCTAAGTATAGAATTGATATACCGTATTTTTCCGTGTATAACGCGCACCCGTGTATAACGCGCACCCATATTTTAAGAGAAAAAAATTGGAAAAAAAGTTTTTTATTATACATTTTTCAGATATGTAATATCAAAAAAATACCAAATGATAATAATGTGTAATGTAATAATGAAGTATCCGGAAATATGTGATTTAAAATAAATGCTTTATTCGATTTTCGATTATTTTGTGGCGTTAGATTACTACACACGTCAGTGACTTATGGTAAAAAGTTCGGCCATTTTAAATTATCACTTAATCTTTGACAGCTGTTTTACTGTGCTCGTGTTTTGGCCCATCGGCGATTTTTTTCTCTTCCAAAAAATGGATGGCAAGGAATCTATATCAAACTATATAACTTGTGTAGAAAACGAAATTAAGAGCACGGACGCATTCAAAATGTTGACTGTGGCTAATGGTGAAGCTTTTAAGACCAAAAACAGCACTTATCGGTAGCTCAAAAATTTCTCAGAGGGCCGAGAAGATGTAAACTTCGAAAAGCAAAGTTTGGTCGAATGTGAACGGCCACGTGTGGCCACAAACGCGAAATACAAAAATGAAACCCAAATGTCGTGAAATTTTTTGAACAGACCACGTGCATACGAAATTTAAGATCGTTGCTTGTGTGCGAATTTTTGGCTAAAAACTACAAACTAATAATGCCAAAGCCACCGTATTGACCAAATCTGGCCCCCTATGGCTTTTTCTAGTTTCCAAATCTCAAATTACCGCTATGTGGTCAATTAATTTAGGAGAAGACAGAAATCGCCGATAAGACAAAACACGTTCCAGCAAAACAGCTGTAAAACATTAACTGAGCTTTAAAAATAGCCGAAATTTTCAACATAAGTCAATGACATATGTAGCAACATTACGCAACAAAGAAATCGAAAATCAAATAAAGCATTTATTTTAAATCACAAATTCCCGGTACTTATTTGACAGAATGTATATACGATAAAAGACCCCCAAATTTAGCTACATATTATATGTAACAATATTGTATAGATAATTATATTCCTAACAAATGTTTCATTTCATAATTTATTCAATAATACCATAAAATATGTACCTAAACGGGCTCATTTGTATGTTTAGAGGAGACAAAATTTTTACTACCCTTGTATAACGCGCACCAAGATTTTAGAGCTAAAAAAAATGGAAAAAGGTGCGCGTTATACACGGAAAAATACGGTACTAGCCATCCAGGAGACATTTTGGATTGGACAAGGAGTGGAAGATAGATCTGATTATACGTTCTTCAAAAGCGGGAAACCGGCTGGGGTTAAAGAATTTGGAGTCGCATTTGCTATAAAGAAGTGCCTAAAAACATCGGTTACATCATTCCGACCAGTAAACGAACGGATCTGCATGATCCGCTTAAAAAGTAAGCACTACAATCTGTGGTTTATTAACGCACATGCCCCCACAGAGGAAAAAGATGATAACACTAAAGAGGAATTCTACTCCTTGTTAACCAAAGCATACGACTCACTACTCATCGGGGATGTCGAGATCATGCTGGGACATTTTAATGCAGAGGCGGGCAGGTGGGCAGAGAACTATTACATAGAGAAATAACAGGGGGACACAGTCTGCACGAAAACTCAAATGACAATGGGCTACGTTTAATAGACTTAGCAGCCAGTAGAAACATGATCATCAAATCTACTCAATTCCCAAGGAAAGATATACACATACAAACATGAGCGTCACCAGACGGAAGAACATTTAACCAGATCGATCATATAATAGTAGACAAGAGAATATCCAACAACATACTGAACGTGAAAAGCAGCAGAGGGGCCATTATCTCAGATCATTACTTGGTGAGATCACAATTTCGTTGCCAAATAGCACGAAACTATTATACTCCAAAAATAACCGGAGAGAAACCTAAGATGTATGACATCGAGAAACTAAAAATAAGAGAAATATAAGATAGATATAGAAATTGAGCACTAAGTAAAAACCACGACCATCTTTCAGTAGAAGAAATGTGCGCACACATCAAATCCTCTGTCGGTGAAGCGGCAAAGGGCTCTATTGGTTTTAAGCAAAAATAAAAAAAACAGAGATTGGTTCGATCGGGAGTGCAAAATAGCAGTTGACAAGAAAACAGCTGCATACACAAACTACCTACAGATACCAACTAGAGCCAAGAATGAAGCATATGATAATATGCGAAGAGCTGTCGACAGACTTTGTAGGAGAAAGAAAAGAATCCTGGCAGACCGACAATTAGAAACAATGAACGCTGACTTTCAAAACAACAACATAAGACGAGCCTATAAAACCGTAAACATGTATAAGAAGGGTTTCACACCTCGTACAATACTGTGTAAGGACGAAATATGATAAAATAAATAGGGACGAAAACTATGAAATGCCAACCGAAATAGAGGTAGGAACGGCCATAGCCCAACTCAAAAATAATAAAGCTGCTGGTATGGATGAGATATCCGGGGATTTACTCAAACACGGCGGTAACAATCAAGACATCACGATGCACAAACTAATACTGAAAATTTGGACCACGGAGTGCATACCCGAAGCATGGCGAAAGAGTATCATAATACCAGTATACAACAAAGGAGACCGCCTGGACTGCACTAACTACAGAGGGATAGCTCTATTATGTGCGGCATACAAGGTATGGGCCAAGGTGCTGGAGAACCGATTAAGACCAATAGCGGAGACCATTATAGGGGAATACCAAGGTGGTTTCAGACCGAGAAGATCAACAGCTGATCAAATATTTTGTGTCAAAAATATTCTCCAGAAATGTTGAGAATACAACGTCGACGTCCATCAAATTTTCGTTGACTTCAAACAAGCCTACGACAGTATAGATAGAAGCAGCCTATATACTACTCTAGTAGAATTTGGTATTCCTAGCAAACTGATCAGAATGATCCAGCTTTGTCTGCACGATACCTCGGCTTGCATCCGAATTAACGGAGAATTATCGACGAGCTTTCCGACAAATAGCGGGCTGAACTCTGCACCAAATTTACACAGATAGTTGCATATGCGGACGACTTTAATATCATGTCTCGATCACAACGGTTGGCCACAGAGACCTTTCTGCAACTGGACAGAGCTGCAGAACAGGTAGGGCTCAAAATAAACATGGATAAAACAAAGGTCATCGATCACAATCTTGAGAATGTCGGAAATTTCGTGTACCTTGGGACCAACTTGGCAGAGGATGGTAGTGAGGAGGGCGAGATAAGTCGGAGGATCCAAACAGCCAACCGGACATATTTCTCAGTGTTGCCCATAATAAAATCCAAGATAATACACAGGCAAGCCAAGCTGAGACTGTACAGGACAATAATCCGCCCTGTCCTGTGTTACGGATCAGAAAACTGGGTCCTAACTCAGGCCCAAGAAAACAGGATAAATGCATTCGAACGAAAGATCTTCAGAAGAATCCTAGGCCCAATAAAGGATGGAAAGTATTGGAGGACTAGATATAATAGTGAAATTTACGAAACATATGAGGATCCGGAAGTCGCGGCGATTATAAAAAAAGCAAAAACAGCAATGGGCGGGGCACATCGTGAGAATGAACGAGACAAGGATCCCAAAAAAGACGCTATTGGGAACGGTGCACGGCAGGAGGCCAGTCGGTAGGCCAAGAGCTCGATGGGAGGATAGCGTCCGTAAGGCCAGCGAGGACCTGCTCGGTGTAGGAGACAGGAGAGGCAGAGCAGCTTGCGGAGATAGCTGGAGAGACAGTATACAAGCGGCCATAGCCCTAATCGGGCGTTCGCGCCATCTATAGATAGATATTGGATGAAGTAAAAAGTGTCCACCGATTTTCCGCTAAATGGCGTTGGCGTATACTTAATTCGGTGACCACTCGTCGCATCAGGCAATACTTGTGTGCGCTTGACAGGTGACACTCATAACTACATTTTTGTCAAACTGAGTTTTGCTATTAGCAACGTAGTTTAAAAGTTACAGCGTCTACAAAATGAATGAAAATAACGAAAAAATTCGCTATATTCTCAAATATTATTTCAAAAAAGGGAAGAATGCGTCGCAAGCAGCTAAAAAAAATTATGCAATTCATGGTGAGGATGCCGTTTCAGAAAGATAATCTCGCGAATGGTTTGCTCGTTTCCGTAATGGAAATTTCGATGTCAAAGATTCATCTCGCTCCGGTCGACCGAATACCGAAAAAGTCTATGCATCAATGAAAAAGTATGTTAGCAGCAAAACCATTACTGACGAGTTAGACATCGCCTTAAAACAGTTTGGAACCATTTGAATAAAGCTGGATACAAAAAGAAGCTCGATGTTTGGGTGCCACATGAATTGACGGTGAAAAATTTAATAGACCGAATTTCCATCTGTGAGTCTCTGCTGAAACGTAATGAAATCGACCCATTACTGAAACGACTGATTACTGCTGATGAAAAAATGGATCACGTACGACCATAATGTGCGAGAATCATCGTGGTCGAAGAAGAGTGAACTCTCTCAATCTGTGGCAAAGTCTGGATTGACGCTAAGGAAGTGTTTGGTGGAATTATGAGGGCGTGGTCCATTTTGAGGTGCTGAAATATGGCCAGCCGATTGATTCGGCTCTCTACTGTCAACAATTAACGAGTTTGAGCCAATCAATTGCAAAAAAGTATCCAGTAGTATAATCAACACAAAAGGCGTTGTGTTCCAACTTTACAATGCCAGGCCACACATCTTTGATGACCAGGCAACAATTGAGATCGCTCGGCTGGGAAATTTTAATGTATCCACCATATAGCCCTGACCTTGCATCATCAGATGACCACCTGTTCAGATCTCTGCAAAATCATCTTAATAGCCGTACGTCAGGATCAAAAGAAGACTGTGAAAAAGAGGTGTCTCAATATTTTCTTTCTAAACCAGCGAAGCTCTACGCTGATGGAATTATGGTGCTGCCAGAAAAATGGCAAAAGATTATCGATCAAAATGGCTCATACTTGCTTTAATAAAGTTTCTTATAATTTAAAAAAATCTGGACTTTCTGGACTTTTTCTTTTTTCGGCCAATATATAAAAATGAAGTTCTGACCGTGTGCGGCTTATATACTGCAGCTTATGTACCAGACGAAGCGTAGCGTAACGATTTTGGAATTTCAGATTAATGTGACAAAATTTGGTCCTTGCAGGACGAGGGGAAGGGGAGGTCCCAATACAACCCCAATCCTTAAAATACGTTCCAGGGCAGTATGGGTATCGTTTCTTAGGTTTTGGTGGTCTCTAAATCGATTGGTTTTATAATTATTTTTATTTTTTTTTTACAAAAATGTTCGCCGTTCAGGCTTAACAAAGGAAAAAGAAAAAAACAAAAAAAGAGAAACCAATGCTTACAGACTAAACAGGATAGGGATGAGGAATGGGGAGAGGAAGAGGAAGAAGGGGATTAAAGCATGGCCCACTTAGAATCGGGAACAATTGCATGATTTCTAGCAACGCCTCTGGTGGTCGGATTTCAAATGTATTGATAGTCCTATCTTCAGTAAACATTCAACTTTCAACGCTGAAAGTTTCATCTTAGTACGTGGAGTTTATGGAAAGTTATGCTTAATTGAACTTAAAAGAGGAAAAATAATTCTGCACAATCACGTCGAAAACACCACGTGGTCTACTTTAAAAATCTCAAAAACACAAAAATTTGCAAAATCAACTATATATGCTGTGCTTTACCGTTTCTGGGATCCCAATATCGTAGATTGAAAGATTCAGAGTAGACGTCGTAGTGGAACATACAATCGGCAGCTGAACTGGAAGGTTTTAAGATCAATCGAGGCAATCCTGGACTTAAGGTTCGGGATATTGCAAAAAAATATGGTACCAGCAGAAGTACTGCCCGGAAGATCTGTCTACGAAAAGGCTACTGTTTTTTCCTTGCATGTAAGCATCCACAAAGGACACTTACACAAAATCTAGTCATTAAAACACACGCTTCTAGTTGTACTAGAAGGTTATGACGAGGTACAAAGGATGCTTGCGTATAGACGACGAAACATACGTGAAATTTGATTTTGTACGGCTTCCTGTACCAAAATTTTATCTCGCCACGGCACGGGGAGATGTCTCCTACAAGATCAAATTACTATTCGCCAATAAATTTGCACAAAAATTAATGATATGACAAGGAATTTGCACCTGTGGACAGAAATCAAGGTTTTCATCACAAACAAGACGATGAACTCAACCCTATACAAGGAAGAGTACCTCAAAAAGCGAGTTCTATCATTTATTAAGTCACGCAAAGGTCTGGTAAAGTTTTGGAAAGCTGTCACTATAGCAGGGATGTAGTTCTGTGATACTTTTACAATAAGGTGGATTTCACCACAAAGGATATCAACCCACCAAGTTGCCCTAGACTCCGCCCAACCGAAAATTATTGGGCAACAATCAATAGGAAGTTGAAGAAGACTGAAAAGGTGATGCGGAATGCGGCAGAGATGGCGAGAAATTGGATCAAATTAGCCGCTGAGGTGGACCAGAAGATTGTGCAGAAAATTATAGCGTGCATTCCAAAGAAAGTTCGTGATTTCATCCGATGACCGACATAATAAATTTCTGAAATTTGTCTCTTAAAGTACAATAAAATACCTTCAATTTGAAACCTTGATGTATTTCCTAAGTCAAACCAACCCAGAGATAGAGCTAATGCAATTGTTCCCGATTCTAACTGGGCCATGCTTTATAAAAAGGAATCCAGGAGACGAGAACGGAAGAGTGACAGCCAGGCATTGAAGTCGAACAGGCTGCTCGCTTCGTTGAAGATCGAAAGTGCACGTAGGAATGGATCGTTCTGACCGTGGCGAGATCAACAAGGGGGAAATAGAAAGAGCGGCGTATCCCGGGGCGATCCTCAACTCTGGGAAGGCGAAGCATACGGCAGCGAATGCGATAAGGGGGTCTAATAGGGAAGGCAGCACCAACAAAGCGACGGATGGCGCATCGCGTAAACCTCCTTTGAACCCCCTCAAGGCGGCTCATGGCAGTGCTGCCGGCGGGGGACCACGCCATACACGCATACTCCAGGATGGGTCAGACCCAGCTACAGAAAAGTGCCCTAAGGCACCAGGGATCGCGGGTCTCAGATGCCATGCGAGTCACAGAGCCGAGGGCTTTGTTTGCTTTTGCAATGACTGCATCCAGTTGTGAGGTAAAGGAGAGGGAGTCATCGAGTAGGACACTACACTGTATACTACTGTATACTACATCGACTTGTCCCCCAGCGGAGGTGATAGAGTAAAGGGCAACAGAAGGGACATACAGTTAGAGGTGATAAATCTTTGAGGCATAAAGCCATGTTGAAGAGGGGAAATGTAGGTGCTCACCTTAGACAGCACGTGGGAGTGAATGATGTATTCAAAAGCTTTGGATACAGCACAGAGGATCGAGATATCACGATAGTTAGAGGCGGTCTGACGGTCACCCTTCTTGTGGATCGGGATTAGGAAAGCAGACTTCCACTCCCTAGGGAAAGTTCCCATCCTCAACGATCTCAGAAATAGACGTGAGAGGATCGGAGCGAAAGAATGCACACAGCCCTTCAACATAGAGGAAGGAATGCCATCAGGACCGGGAGAGAAGGAGTGCTTCAGGTTTTTTAGGGCCGAGAGGACGATGTGCTCATCGATATGGACATCAGAACAGGACAGAACATCACAAGGGGTGATGGATAGTGCACGGGAAGACAGGCTGGCTGTGCGGGGCTGGGTCGACAAACACCGAGGAGAACTGCTTAGCAAATAGTTCGCTGTTCTCAGAAGGAGAGGAGGCCGTCTCGTCTTCGAGGGATAAGGAAAAGGGGATAGCGTAGTTTCACTAAAAGCCTTTTCCTTCCTTCTTCCACCTATCGCACCCCCTTATTTCATCCATCTTGAAGTAGTGTTGGAGAGAACTGCATAGTTTGCGTTTAACTTTTGAAGGTGAGAAAGAGAGAGAGAGAGACAGAGGGACAGAGAAAGAGATAGACAGAGAGAAAAAAGAGAGAGATAGCAATGGATTGCTACAGCCTTCTAGATTTCAATTAGGATCATATAATAGAAAAAGTACATTTGACACCTCCCGGGAGAGGGGGCTCCCATATAAACGTAACATAAAATTCAGCATAATTCGGGTTGTTTTCGAACAAATCGAACCAAATTCTGCAGGTGGGAGTTTTTGGGGAGGGGATATGTCCTGGTTAATGTTTGAAACCCCTCGTCACTTTACAAAGGGAGGTTCCCATACAAAATTTGGATAAATTTCAGCAAAATTCAAAAAGTGTTCAAGCAATTTGAGTCAAATTTAGCTGGTGCAAGTTTTGACATGTATGCAACGGGAAACAGGAAGGAAAGGCAATAGGATACATCACCGGGAAGCCCTATTATTTGAAACAGAGTAACGGGAGTCGGAAAGGGAAACTAAACAAAAACGTCATCGAGAAGCCCGATCGTCTGAAAAGTAGGAGTAACGGAAAATGAGAAGGGAAGCTGATCGAATACGTCATCGGGAGGTCCTTTGAAACGCCATAAAAAACGTCCTTTGTTTTTCATAGAAAAAATTAAAGAATCAACCTTTCAAATAAATGTCCACGCCGCCGTTCAAATCGACAAATTTTAAGTCGTTTTTGTTTTATAACTAAAAATGATAAATGGCACTTTATATGGCGCACCCTGTATTTATACGAACGGTGTTGTTGGTTCCACGCTTGTCTCCTGCCACGCCGCGTGTTGCCCCTGTCACGCCGGTTTCTAGAATCGAAGACAAGCCAGCTGCGTGACAAAAACGAGCGGTTCCGAATATTCTGTCACGGGGTACCATTTATTACTGTACGCTAAATAGAAGGCATACTACTGTAACCAACAAATATCGGGAATTTATATATAAATCAAAATACCTTTATTCCTCTTTAAAAATTTTTTAATCCTCCTCAAATGACTACCACCAGGATGCAATAAACTTGTGCCAACGTTTTTCCAGTTTTCAAAACATGCCGCAAAGTCTTCTTTCAGTATAATCTTCAATTCCTTCGTCGTGTTGGTTTCTATGCCTTATAAAGATTGAAAACAAGCAGGTTCTGCATCGTCTCCTACAGTGTGCCCCGCTACTGTTGGAGGACGAGCGCTGAAACGGCGTCTGCCAGAAGATTAACACATAACACCAGTGACAGCATGTTGGCGCGGGGCAAACAACCGTAGCCGTCAAAAACTCAACGTTACTGTAGCCGTACTATTACTGCTGATACTGTACTGTTACTGTAGTATTACCGCTGATAGAGCTATCGGTAACGCTCGCCACTGTCACCCAGCTGGGCTGGGTTCGAATCCCGGACCCGGTTGTGGTGCAGCCGGCCATGGTTTCGATTGCAGGTACTGGCGTGACACGCGACAGGGGGTTGGCCCCACCCATAAGAAAACGATCCGTTACAGAGAGAATGCGAACGTTCATTCGAATGCAAAAATTGACAACAGATATACACAGGGAAACAGTGTATCTATCATTTTGTAATCTCCTTAGAGTATACTGTTTGAAAAGTACTGAACACCAAACTAGACGTTTCATTTTTATTTTAATTACGTTACATGGAAGTCACTGCTGTACATATTAACGTTCAAGTTTGTTTTAATACGTAAAATCGTCAGCCGGTATGTACTGGGGTGTTCAATAAGTTCGTAGCCTCGATAACACAGGGCACTGCTAGGAGTCCAATTTTTTTTTGTTATGTTGATACACTCTTCATATGAACGTATTTAAAGTTTCATTTCAATCGGTCACTTAATTCTTTTTTTACAAGCCATTTAGTATCGACGACTCACGGTATTTTTTACAACGGAAAAAATCAAGTATCGTGCAGTGATTTTTTTTTGAAAGGTTGAAAGCAATGGAGATTCATAAACGAATGTTAAAAGTGTATAAGGAGTCTTCACCTTTAATTTAGTGATTAAAAGGAGGGTTTCTGAGATTAAACGTGGTCGTACTAGCCTTCAAGACGATCTTTGTCAAAAACGTCAAAAAACAGACAAAACACCTGCAATCGTAGAAAAAATACACAATATCGGATTGGAAAATAGTCGAATCACTGAAATAGATTTAGTATAAGGTCTAGCCATCTCATTGAGCAGTATAACACCTCGTCCACAGTATGAGTTTTCTCTACAGGTTTTTTCATATGCTAGCGTCCACACTAGTAGCTTTTGGACGAAAAATTCCGTGAGCTCCAGTGAGTGAAATGACAGTTCGTTTGTTTATGCTTTGATTTTTCAGTTTCCTTTCCTTCTCCTTCTAGTGCCATTTTTGTCAAAATTTGATCCGCTGTCGAAGAACTAGCCATATTTTTGGAAAGCAAAAAAAAATTGCCGAAATTTCCCGTAAACTGTCAAATTGAAAAATATACCCTCGAAACGGGAAAATATCCCGTAAACATAAGGCGCTCAAAAGCAACTCAAAGTAACTCACGGAACTCTAGCAAAAGATTAATAGTTTCTTGGCCTGCCATAAATTTTTTCCAAGTTTCTCATACTGTGGACCCCGGGTAACCAATATGTTGACTGATGTATTGGGTTTCAGAAAGCTGTTTGCAAAATGGGTACCATTATTATTATTTATCAATCGGGCTACAACCGCCGAGCGGTCTTTACCTGCTCCAAGGAACCTTTCTACCGCTGGCGGTCGAGCGCCTTCGTCCACCACATTTGAATACCGGCCACTGTTGCGTCCCGGTCGACACAATCCCTCCATCTCACACGGGGCCTATCACGCCCCCTCTGTCCCTCTGGACGACCTAAGAGGACTTTACGGGCTGGTTCGTCGTCCGCCATTCTCATGACATGACCAGCCCAGCGGAGCCTGGCGAGACTGCACGACAATGAGGTCGTCGTACACTGCGTACAGCTCGCTGTTGTAGCGGCTCCTCCATTGTCCCTCCTCACATACGGTGCCAAATATCAATCTGAGCATCTTCCTCTCGGACGCGGCTAAGAGGGTTTCGTCAGTGGGTACCACATGGGTACCGCATTCGCTAAAAACGCATTCGAATGCAAGTTTCTTGACAACATTTAAACCGTTTTCGATAGGATAAAGTGGATTTTGTGCATCGAATCACCACTATGGATGAGACTTGGGTCTATCACCGTGGTACTGAATCAAAACAAGAGGCCAAGGAGTGATGTTTATCTTTTTCTTCGGTTCAGAAACGAGTTCGTCCAGAAATTGCCTAAAAAGATGTTAGCATCAGTTTTGGGGGATGTGAATGAAATTTTGTTAGCAAATTACATGTCAACTGATAAAACAATAAATTTTAATATTGTTATAACATTCTAGACCTGCTGAAAATGACAATTTGTGAAAAAAAGACGCGGTTTTCAGAAGAAAACATCCTTTTCCATCAAAACAATGCACCTTGTCAAAAGAGCATTTCGAAGATGGCGAAAACCTATGAATTAAAGTTCGAATTGTTGCAGTATCCACCGTATTCACTAGATTTGGCCCCTAGCAACTTCCATCTGTTTTCAGACCCCAAAAATCATGCATGAAAACATTTTCCATCAAATGATGACGTCATTACAGCTGTAGAAGCGTATCGTTATATCAACGTTACGAATCACGTTATATCAACAACGTCTCTTACGTACTCCTAATATCTAAATTTATTACTCTTGATTTCTTTCAAATAATTGTTGACTGAATGCACAGCAAACGATTGAGAAAACAACCACTTACGGTGAAAAGGTTGGAGTCCAATCTAAGCGACATATAACGCAAATGGCCATAGGGTAAATTACATCCATCACAAGGATGCACCAATCTGCAATCGAATGACAGAAGCACGGGGCTCATTCCATCACTTTATCAACTTTGATTATTTCTGTGATTTTATCGACATTTTTGATGAGGAGTCTGCCTGGGTGAGGTGCATTTTAAACATAAAAAATAACTGAAATTGTTCTACGAATCCAAAAGTTATCGTAACAAGCTATTAGAGTATCGGCACCATAAAAAAAATGTGCAAAATGTCATCGGTCTAACTTCAATTTTCGCCTTTTTCAAAGAAAAACCGTCACATGTAGCGATTTTTTTCTTTGTTGACTATCATCGTTAGTACGCAGTAATCGACAACTGAATGGAGTAAACAAAATATTGTGACAGCATTTTTTTATGTGTGAAAGCTCACCTTGACAACGGGTATAAATTTGAAACTGTATGATCGATATTTCGCAAGATATAGATCACTAACATCATCTACCGGGAAAATAATGGATTGCTTTTTAGTCAGCCTTATATTTCATATTCAATACTTGCATATTTTGATTGTTTTAACAATTCTTCCGATCACAATTCTTTACCGGGAATCCTTTTCTTGCACATACTCTCTCATTAAAAATTTTAATGGAAAAATTCCCAGATCAAATAGACACTATTAGACTTTTTTTTCTTTTCAAGAGTATTCGTCTTCAAGTATCAAAGAGCAAATCAAAGTGCGGAAAAATTAAAAATTGAATTGAAATTGAATGAATTTGAAACTGGTGAGATTTTTGTCTGATCATATAACACATCAGCTCAATAAGTTCGCCGGATGACATATAGATGGCGAAACAAATGCAGAATGCTTATGATTTTTAGACAGTACCAACCTTCAAACGATATCT
>NW_026684293.1:38817-62363 GCF_943735745.2 Anopheles bellator | reverse complement strand
CAACAAAATGGTGTCAGTGAACGCTTAAACAGAACTATAATGGAAAAAAGAGAGGGCAATGATTTTCGGAAAATCGGTACCTAAGTTCTTATGGAGCGAAGCCATTGAAACTGCTACTTATTTGCTAAATCGGAGTCCGACCGTAGCAATTAAGGAGAACAAAACACCGATAGAATTGTGGACGGGAAAGAAACCCGATGTGAAAAATTTGCGTGTTTATGGGTCGAACTGTTTCGTAAAGGTTCCAAGTCAGCAAAGACAAAAGCTGGACAAGGTTTCTACGAAAAATATCTTCGCAGGATACTCAGTAAATGGCTATCGAGTATGGAACGGAAACCGAGTCTACACCGCGCGAGATGTAGTGTTTGAGGAATCCGAGAACAAAGCAGACAAACAACAACTGTCTGCAAGCACACACAGACACGCAGCTGGCAATGGGCCCAATTATGAAACTCGAATCGAGTACTCGAACGGTCATCGGAGTTCATTTTGCTATCGCGGCAGTCGATCGACTTTCCGTACGGAAAGGATGAACTTTCCGTAACGGAAGCTTTCAACTGGATGAACTTCTTTTGTCGAACGATCGACTTGTCACCGCATTATGGAACTCGAATGAATTGTCGTATTCGACAATCCGGCTTTCGTCAACTTTTTGCTGCGGAAAGAGCAGCTCTGTTACGCGGGGTCCACAGTATGAGAGACTTGGTAAAAATGTATGGCAGGCCAAGAAACTATTAATGTTTTGCTAGAGTTCCGTGAGTTACTTTGAGTTGCTTTTGAGCGCCTTATGGGGGGTCCAGACGCTCCAATTCGATAGCGATGTCTGCGTAACTGACGTCTCTGGAGATGTCATTAATGTCACTGACGCAGATCTACAAATCTGAACAAACGTGCATCAATTTGTGAACAAATTTCAAACATGTGCCAGTTTGTCGGTTGGACATGTTGGAAACAGCGATGGAAGCAACACTGTGTTGGCTTGCCTTAGCAGCGACGAAAACAGCGCACGGTCTCCAATTACCAACACAAGACCAGTACGACAAAATACCTAAACAATACAATTATACCTAAACGCCTTTCAGATAATTCTCTAGGAATGACGGCGTCCATAGTGCACCACCCAGCCACGGTACTGGAAGCATTAAAATCATCAAAAGCGACAAGCGAGGACGAAATGAGGTCACATATGGAAATAGGTACATGGTAACTGATGGATTTACCACCGGGTAAAAAGGCAATTGGTAGCAAATGGGTTTTCGAAACCAAACAGGATGAAACAGGTAAAGTTTCGCGGCATAAGACACGAGTTGTAGCACAAGGCTATGCTCAGAAACCTGGTATAGATTTTAACGAAGTATATGCTCCAGTTACCAAATATGCTACAGTGTGAACAATTATCACTATTGCTGGAAGGGACAAGTTATTGATAAAACACCTTGACATCAAAACTGCATATTTAAACAGTGAAATTGACGAAGAAATCTATATGAAGCAACCGGAGGGTTATATAGAGTCTGGTCAGGAAAACAAAGTTTGCCGTTTGAAAAGAAGCATATACGGGTTAAAACAATCAGCGCGTTGCTGGACTTTAAGACTAACAGAAATTCTACAAAACATCGGTTTTTGTAAAGGGAACAACAGATGAATGTTTTTTCACGAAAAATGCACAGGGCAGCAAAATCTATCTGGTCATATATGTTGATGACATATTAATAGCAGGTTCAAAGGAAATTGGAATTAGACAGATATATGAGCAGCTTAAGAAATACTTTACTATCAATTGGCTAGGAGACGCCAAGTATTTCCTAGGTTTGGAAATAGAAAAGGATACATCTGGCATCTACGAAATGAGTGTAAAGGGACATATCGAACAACTGATCGTAAAATTAGGGTTAGATCAAGCGAATGTTATGAAAAGTCCAATGGATCAGGGTTACCTAAAGGATGAAACCGGAAGCGATGTTTTAGAAAACGTCACAATGTATAGGAGTGCGGTAGGCATGCTAATGTACATCGCAAATACAGCAAGGCCAGATATTGCTGCGAGTGTAGGGATATTAGCAAGAAACTTTAACGCACCCACACAAAAGGACTGGGTAGCAACAAAAAGAATCGTACGTTTTTTAAAGGATGCCGATTGGGCTGAAGAAAGAACCAGTAGAAAATCAACAAGTGGTTTCGTAATATTCTTCGCAGGAGGAGCCGTAAACCGGGTAAGTCGCCAGTAACATTGCGTTGCTCTGTCATCCATGCAGGCTGAATATGTGGCATTAAGTGAGACATGTCAGGAAATTCAATGGTTTCAAAGGTTTCTAGGAGATCTAGGTGAAATAATACCAACAACAAAGGTGTACGAAGATAATCAAAGTTGTATTAGTTTCGCGGAAACAGGAAGAAGCAGTAAACGTTCCAAACATATTGAAACCAGGGAATGTTACATCAGAGAGCTATGTAAAAACAAGGAAATTCAATTGATATATTGTCCATCAAATGAAATGAAAGCGGATATACTAACTAAGCCGTTAGGAAGTGTATAACATAAACTGTTAGCTAACTCGCTGAAATTGGACTACACTAGACTGGCTACAATAAGAACTGACTAAGTGGTTTGCTTCAAAATACAAACAATTCTTTAGGCGTAACATCCATGAATTACCGGAGATGAGAGACATGTATAGCTAGCGATGGAATATACTTTGAATAAAATAGAGCTTTTCATTTCAAAGCAAAACATGTGATTTCTTTGAAAAAAATCCGATTTCATACCTCTAGACTTGGCCTGGTATTACTCCGACTTTGTTTAGTTCAACTGACTTTAGTTTAAATACTCAACGATGCCGAAAGTAAGCAGCAAAACTCGTCGAATTCCTTTTAACGACACCATTTAACATAACTGCATGACAATAGTTGTCTATATTAACCCTATATTTAAAAAATAACGATCCGTACAACACACCGACTGAGGCAACTATTGTAATATTTTGTCATTAATGGGATTTTTACACTGTTGTCTCCCAGATGAAAAAGTTTTTTCCACAGTCTTTAGATGAAATCGATGGAAAACTACAACTCACCCTATGCTAAAGCGAGTGTTGGAAGTAAACGGGCTGATTTTGTTTTCTTTTGGTCGTGTTGCCTATAGTACAATGTTGCAAGCTGGCTTACGCTGTGTGTTATTTGTATATAGACTACAGTGGATAAAAATATCCAGAATTTATTTTAAAAAAATTCTTCATTTATTCTTCTAAATCTAAGTCACCGCCCTTAAAGCTATCCCTACTCTGTACAATGCACTTATGGTTACGTTTGTTCCAATTTTGGAAATTCAAATTTTTGGCCCGAAAAGTTATTTTTTATTTTTGTATTTCAACGTATTTTTGGTTTCGGTTCATTTGTCCACTATCGATTTTATAGGCTGTAAGCTCTGTTGATTTTAGCAAATATCCATATGTCATATAATGATAAGTCAAGCGAGATCGGTGGTTATGGAAACATGGGATGAGTTAGTACCGAAATGATGACGAATTACGGGTGCAGCGTGAGATGGTGCGTCTAATATCATTTTTCTAAATTTCATTTTCCTGAAAAAAAAAACCTGAGAGATGAAACCTGTATCCTTTTTCCACTGTATCTTATAACATGGAGAATTCTAATTATTCACGTTTTGTACATGAAAGCGAAGGAAACAGTGCAAAAACACTAATAGAAAAAGCTTCTTCCTTTTACTTTGAATTAGCTTCATTCGTCCAGATAAGTAACAAAAACAAAGTTACATAATAACATTTCTGTTAATATTCGCGAAAATCATGAGTGCGAAGATGATTGCTAAAACTCTATACAATTGCAAGAATTATTTTCACATAAGCACATTTGGTTGTCCATCTGATTTTCATATAGGACCCTTTTTCAGCCCATCGATATAAGTTACAAAAGTAGCTGTAAAACTTTACACACTAACCTATACATATATGCATGACTCACTGAGCGAACTTACGAACAGGCCATTGTTTTGATCAGACGAATTAGTCACTAACTTGTAATGTACTCTATCTGTCAATGTAAAAGAAACGTAGACTTTTATGCTTCAATATTTTATCGTTAGAAGAGCATCCCAACAACACGATTGCACACCCACCGCTTCTATTTCGTGTTTTTGGCAATTGGTTTGGCTTCTAGATGCCTAGGATTGTACCGTGAAAATTAGCTAGTAAAAAGATAAATATAAATCACTTTACATGTTTGCGATGTGACTACGATGTTACATATGCAGCTGCATGCATGAATGGGATGTGCGTACGATGTGCGGATGTGCGTGCCTTTTTTCCACTCGTAGCTCGGAAGCACTTTAAAAATATACTCTGTTGAACACAAATCCAATGACAAACTCCTGAAATTTAAACACACGCAAGCACTGAACATCCGCGGTTCGGCATATATGTCCGAAATTGAACAGTCGCTGTTGCGTGGGTGAACAACCCGATTATACGTAGCGGGTTACAACAAAACTAAAACATAGCAACACATGTTTTATCCAGACATCCTACTCCAGGCATAACTTAAGTATACGTAGCCACACACAGCGACTAACTTTCGAAATTAATGGAGAATTTACGTTTAAACCGTACCTTCTACGTTTGATGTTCGATGACTTGGATCGTTCGATGCGAACACAACCCGACTCCGGCTGCCAAACAGGCTAATGAAAACCTTCACGCCCTTTGATTCAATAAGTTCTAGAAGGTAAAGCTAAGGACAGACGAAGCGTAACTGGGAGGCCACACGAAGCGTGAAACTGGCGTAAAATTAATTATTAATGTCAAACTGTTTACGCTTCGTGTGGCAGCAAAAATATAAAAACGAAATGTGAAACGTGTTTACGTTCGTGTTTACGTTCGTGTTTTTGATCCGAGAAAATAAAAATAGAAGAAATATAAATAATAAATTTATTTCTGAATATTATTTTCTGTTGTTTCTTTTGTTTTGTTGCTATACCGGCAAATAAGAACTTAAATTATCCACTGTTTGTAAGCATGCGTATGCAAAAAGTATTTACGCTCGGGGTTTACGCCTCGGCCGAGCCGTAAACGTTTTGACAGAAGCGTAGCAGTTTGGCATTAATCGTTAATGTCAAAAATATTATGTTACGCCTCGTCTGTCGCCACAGTTACAAATTAATTTTACGCTAGTTTTTACGCTTCGTGGGGCCTCTCAGTATCATAATACTGGGGGCCATACAGAGCGCAAATCAGAGCTTAAATCGTCAAACCGTTTAAGACCTTTGCACACCGAAACTGAAATGAACTGAACTGAACGTAGTGTAGCGAGCGACGCGTAAAAACGGGTTGTCTTGTATGGGATTCTATGGGACCCTTCACACCGGCGTCGACGTCAACTTCGTATGGCGATGACGAATCTGTATGAAAAGACAACGCTCCTTTTGTGTCGCTTAAAAACTTTGGCCAAGGTTCGTATACTTGGTTTTAGGGTGAGTGGGACGAAGTTTGGAAGTTCAAGACACATTGAATTTTTGGTGCGAGAATTAAAATAGTTTGATGATGAATTTGTGTTTGTATTACAAGTAATAATTAAGTTAAAATTGTCTTGCATGCTTGTGATACAAGTTTTTAACTACCCAAGATGTCTAATTGTTTTCGCCCGAACAGCAGGGCGAAAGACTTTTCCGTTGCCTGTCGCCCCCGTTCGTAACCGGTGTGAAAGGTCCGAAAAAGCGTCGCGTCAAAACGTAATTAACGTTCCCTGTGTGTGGGGGCCTTTACGCTTCATGTGGCAGGTTTAAAATATAAAACCGAAACATCAAACGTGTTTACATTCGTGTTTTTTGTCCGAGAAAATAGAAATCGAAGAGGTAAGTTGATTTCTGAACTGTAGAACACCATTTTTGTTTGTTTATTTTTTTATTTTGTTGCTGTACCAGCAAATAAGAACTTACATTATCCTCTGTTTCTACATAAAGCATTTGCAAGCGGTCCGCTGAGGTATAAGCGTTTTGACATAAGCGCAAACAATTTGGCATTTATCTGAAATGCCAAATTGAGTGTTTGCACTCCGTGTGGCACCCCAGTTACAGTTTTCAATGACACTTTTCGTTAACACGAACATTAAGGCCGGTCTACACGCTGCGATCTGCAATGCAATATCGCATGAAGTGACATCTCCGGAGACGTCATAAATGTCACTGCCGCGGGTGGAAATCTGAAGACTCGACATGCAATTTGTGAACAAATTTCAAAACTGGGTCAGTTTGTCGGTTGGACATGTTGGAATCAGCCATGGAAGCAACACTGTGTTGGTTTGCCTTACCATTGTGCTTTTCGGTTAAAAAGCGAAAAAAGAACGTGCGAAGAGGTTACAGTGTCGAGGAAATTGCTTTTAAATGGCATCGTATGCCTCCTCCTTTTTATTCCGATCACTATATTTTTTATTTTTTAGTTGCCAAAGACATGGCAGACTTTCGTAAATTTTTATAAATTCAGTTACACACTTTCGCGAACGTTGACGAAGCGTCCAAAATATAAATAAGAGGCCAAAACAAAACATCAACAAGTCAACCGACAAACTGACCCTGTTTTGAAATTTGTTCACAAATTGCATGTCGAGTCTTCAGATTTCCACCCGCGGCAGTGACATTTATGACGTCTCCGGAGATGTCACTTCATGCGATATTGCATTGCAGATCGCAGCGTGTAGACCGGCCTTTACAATGAGATGGTACGCTGTCATTTTGCGTCAACGCTGATGCATGTGTTTTTTTATATGAAGTTAACCCGAACAAAACAATCACTCAATTTTTCATTTTTCTAGCCGCACATTACGACTCGTGAGATGCCCCCTTTCAGTATGGCGGTTTTACCGGAGTAAGCTGAGTTCTGTGAATCTTTTAACGGTAAAATGTATGGAGTGAGCGTCCTTTTTTTAAATTTTTTTCCCGATGCGGGAAAACAACCTGTTTCTCCCCCACGTCTGGATCCTGTCTGGCATACAGGGGGGCAGGAATGCGATGTATCATCGCATTTTATTCAGATAATATATATACATAAATTCAAATAAATAAAGCACATATTTACAAGTAGTTGTACATTTAGTCACATTCACAAGCCGCGGATGTAGACGTATAGACGTTTCCAGCTTCGCTACAAGGAGCTGTCAGTCGCTACTCCGCTCTTGCTCTGCACAGCCGGACAAGGAACGTACGGTTAACAAGTTAACAAACAGCGTCATTAACCCCTCGGTTAACGAGATGTTTGTCGGATAAGTTGTGCAGAAGGCCGACTTATCTTATTGCTGCAGCAGCCGCCGCAGCCGCAGCCGCAGCCGCGGCCGCAGTCTCGGCCTCCAAGCGCTGTTCTGCTCGCCACGCCTGTTGAAGTTACAGCGTTACGGCAGGCTCGGGCGAGAGTGAGCGTCCTTACTCCGCTATCCTGCGGCTTATACCGGTAAAAATTCGCTGGGCGCCGTGAGAGTTTCCCTTTATATTTTTATTCTCTCTTCCTCTCATTCCACACACCCGCTCAATGAACTGTCAAATCGTTCAGCTGTTGTAAACAAAGCGTTGCATTTATTCAGTTTTTACAACAACGGTTTTTGAACAATTGTTTCACTTTTCTGTATGGCCCTGTTTTTTGGCAATTGTTTAGCACTGCGTTGTCGCTTTCGATAGTCCACTTGCATCGTCGCATCGTCCGCTCCATCGTAATCGTCCGCTGCGTTGTCGGCATTCAATAGCAGGATGACACTTTGTTCCATTTCATGGTCGGCTGAAAATGTAAACAGATGTGGTGCACTTTCACGATTTAGAAGTAAATATCTTTCGAGAAATGCTTCCCGATGCTTAAATTTACTTACCGAAATAAGCAACAGCTTAGAATTCGCAGTTAAACATTATTTTTACACCGATGATGCGTCGTCGATTTGCTTGCGTCGTACCTTCTATCTGTGGCGACAGACGATGCGTAACGTAATATTTTTGACATTAACGATTAATGCCAAACTGCTACGCTTCTGTCAAAACGTTTACGGCTCGGCCGAGGCGTAAATATTTTTTGCATACGCATGTTTACAAACAGAGGATAATTTAAGTTCTTATTTGCCGGTATAGCGACAAAATAAAAAAAACAACAGAAAATAATATTCAGAAATCAATTTATTTCTCTTCTATTTCTATTTTCTCGGATCAAAAACACGAACGTAAACACGTTTCACATTTCTTTTATTTTATATATTTTTTGCTGCCACACGAAGCGTAAACAGTTTGACATTAATAATTAATTTTACGCCAGTTTTCACACTTCGTGTAGCGCCACAGTGTGTATCAAAATTTTGGCTTTACGCTTCGTGTGGCACTAGCTTTAAACAGATTTCTTGCACGGTTAGGTCTTGAACTTGTTTTATAGAGAACAGTTTTGAGTTTCCTTATTTAGATATCAATACTCTTGGTTCGATTGATAGAATTTTTCATAACTAGGTATGATAGTACTGAGAAAAGTGTTTGCGGATGTTCATCTAACGTTCTGCATTTGATATGTCACAAAGTTTGAGTCATTGTATAAGCTAGGTGCGGCTAGATGGTTATAGTTGTGCGTCAGTGTTCGTGTAGTACGACGTTGGATAAACAGATTTAAGATCAATCTTTTCTCAACCATGTACGTATTGGCGTGCCACAGCATATGAATCCAACTAAATTTAGCTCAAAACTTATCCAAAAATATACATAAATGATCAATCTGAGGCATGTTTCATAGCAATGGATATGATCCGTAGGTATACGTTAACTTTTAGTGTTTGGTTTTGCCCTACATAGGACAGCTATAGTTTATCGATCCTAGCAATTGTAAGGGCTTCCAGCAATATAACATGTAACAGAAACTGGTAATCAAACAGGGTTTTGGGTAGGGGTTCATTCGGCGATGTTCCCGCATCGGCAGTACCTTAAAAAATGTGCTTGGATATCTGAAATCCTCTATATGCTATGCTTGTATGTGTTTTTCTAAAAAAATGTATTTGCGTAAATTTTTGTGGAGATGAGACAAGTCGACAAAAGGATGAAAGGATTAGCCTTTTATGGTGTTTTCTTCCTGAACATAGCTAGGCTCTTTTGCCCCATCAAGAGAACAACTTATTGGCAATGACTGTGATGAACTGTAACGAGCAGTAGCGCATGTACAACACTCAAAGTGAATTTGGTGTTCTGCTATATTTTTCGCTAATTGTGTTTCAGAGAGGCTTTTTTAACAGATTAGATGAAGTTCCAATCTCTTCGCATCAGTCACCTACCGATCGATTTGTTTGCTCGCACCGCCGCATCTTAGCCATAGACATTCTGGGAGATACCTAGCCGATGCCCTTGTGTTCGTTAAAAGCAATCCTATGCTGCCGTACATCAATTGCGCTGAGTACCAAAACTACGTTGAAAATAAAGGTACTTAGCGGGAGAACAACATCTCCATTGGGATTGTACTGCGCTGTTTATCTTCGTAATGAGGTTGAAATGAATTAAGCGGTCACGGTTAGGTATCGCTCGGACTTGCTATAATCATAGTATGGTAGTACAAGTAGGCAATTGACGTTGTTCGAAATACATTTGATGCAGTTGGGTTTTTGTTAGCGAAGCATTATGTTGTTCATAATTGTTTTTTTCACGATGCTAATTTAACATTCGTCAGGAATACAGTGTCTTTTATTGAAACCGCCTGTTGAAACCGAGATGTCGACAAATCGAATAATTGGATTAAATAAAATAATAAATTGGTTTCAAATGGTGAAGCAAAGCGCTTTTTCGCTAATGCGAATTTCACCAATCGGCATATTATAATTGGGTTTTCGCGAATGTCGTGAACAATATTATTACTGTTGCATACATTTTGTTTGTCGCAGGCTTGTTTATACAGTGCTTCTTTTTTGTCTGCTAGTTTTAGATAAGTGCAATACTTGTTGATTGTGTTATAACAAAAAAATTTTCGAGCATATAATTCAGCATTGTTGCCCATGCCCAAATTACTGGCGATGTAATGGAGCCCATAGCACTAGTTGATCAGTCAACAGCTATGTCGCTATGTGAATGATATGATGAAGTCACGAACAGAGGTTGGTCGACATAGTTTTTTGTGTTTCGCCATTCTCCATTGTCAATCGAACAGCGACCGTAGTGCATTCTCAAAAACAAAATTATACAAAACGATAACTAGTGACATCTTTCATATTTAATATGTGGCATAGTCTTGCATAATCCCATTACAACCAAATATTAATTAATGAAGCAGAACACTTTCTTCTTGTTGTTTGTTGTTTGCATGATTGCAGCACCACCAACACTATTGCATAGCCGTCTATATGTTGGTCTCCGTTATTTAAGGAGATTGTAAACTTTTTTTAAAATAAATGTACGGTCAGGGGACATGAAAAAAATACCACATTTGTTTATGATGTAACGAACCATAAACTGGTCGAACCACGAACCAACGAACCACGAAATTGGTCATTCAAAGTACCGTATTTTTCCGTGTATAACGCGCACCCGTGTATAACGCGCACCCATATTTTAAGAGAAGAAAATTGGAAAAAAAGTTTTATATCATACATATTTCAGATATCCAACAAATATCCAATGATAATAATGTACGAGGGGCGTTCAAAAAGTTCTGACAATTTTGTATTTACGCAGGCTACGTATATTCGATTTTCGATTTTTTGTGGCGGTAAGTTGCTACACATGTCAGTGACCGATGGTAAAAAATTCGGCTATTTTGAGTAATCGGCCCATTCCTTTCATGGCCTCCTTCAGTTTCCGGAATAAGAAGAAGGCACAGGGGGCCAGATCTAGAGAATACGGTAGCTTTGGCATCATCAGTGTGTTCTTTTGGTCAAAAATTCGAGCAGAAACCACGATGTGTTAGCAGGAGTGCGACAGCCAATTTTGGGTTTCGCACAAATCCGGGCGTTTGTGACGGATTGCTTCGAGCAAATTGTGCATAACTATCAGGAAATATTCGTTAATGACTGTTCTATCTTTTGGCAACAACTCACGATGCACCACGACCCTGCAATCGAAGAAAACTGTAAGCTAAACTTTTTACATTCGACCAAACATGGTTTTTCGACGTCCACATATTCTAGCCCCTAAGCGCTGCTTTTGATCTTAATGGCATAACCATAAGCTACAGTCAACATTTAATTTTCGTCCGAGCTTTTAATTTCGTTTTTTACACAAAATTTGATACAAATTCTTTGCCATCAATTTTTCGGAATAAACAAAAATCGCCGATGGGCCAAGACACGCGCACAGTAAAACAGCGGTTAAAAATTTACTAATTACTCAAAATGGCCGAAAGTTTCACCATAAGTGAGTGACATAAATAGCAACCTAACACCGAAAAAAATAAATTTGAAAATCGAACATTTGTAACCCGAGTAAATACAAAATTGTCAGAACTTTTTGAACGCACCTCGTATTATTCTAAATTTTCTAAAGTGAACTAAAAATAAAATGTGTATACATTGCAAAAGACATACTAGTAGTTTATATTTCGTTATAATCTTCAAACTCAGATTCACTGCTGTCTGACAAATTGATATTTTCTAATTGCTCTTCAATGTACTCCTCATTGTCACTCTCTGAAGAGCCCTCATAAATTGCGATATCTTCAGATTCATCCCTAGCGTTGATGATGCCACATTTTTAAAATGATTACACAACAACTTCTGTTTTAACTCCCTGCCATGACTTAAAAACGATATTGTATGGATAATTATATTCCTAACAAATGTTTCATTTAATAATTTATTCAATAATACCATAAAATATGTACTTAAAAGGGCTCATTTGTAAGTTTAGTGGAGACAAAATTTGTACTCCCCTTGTATAACGCGCACCCAGATTTTAGAGCTCAAAAAATTGGGGAAAAAGTGCGCGTTATACACGGAAAAATACGATACTTTCCGTCTCTAGCCACTACTTTTTGCCATCTTTCTGGCAATTGTAGGGTAGGACCACCCATTTCAGCGTTTGAAGATATGTTTTCCCCCGTTGCGCGACATGCGGCCGAGCATTGTCGTGCTGCAGAATGATCTTATCATGCCTTTAGCCATATTCTGGACGTTTCTCCTTCAATGATCGGCTCAAACGCATTAGTTGGAGTCGGTAACGGTCTCCGGTAATTGTTTCATTTGGCTTCAGCAGCTCATAATAAATTACGCCACGCTGATCCACCAACTGCAGAGCAGAAGCTTGGAAAGCTTGGAAGCTCCATGGAAATTCTGCTTGGCCGTCGATGTTGTCGCATGACCCGTGTATCCATACGTTTTTTTGCGCTTGGGATTATCATAATGAATCCACTTTTCATCGCTAGTAACTACTCGATGCAAAAAACCTTTGCGGATGTGTCGTTGGAGCAGTTGTTCACTCATGCATAAACGGCGTTCCACATCCCTTGGCTTCAACTCGAAAGGCAGCATGTTTCCCAGCTTTTGGACCATTCCCAACGCTTTCAAACGTCTGCAAATTGTTCCTTGGTCCACTCCACATGCATCTGCAAGCTGTTGGCGTGTTGAGCACGGGTCATCTTCCAGCAATGCTTCCAATTCTTCATTTGCGAACGTTCTCACTGGTCCCGAGTGCTCTTTCTCCTTAGTGCAAACATCATCAATTTTGAATCGCCGAAACCAATCACGACAAGTGGTTTCGCCTATAACAGCATCGCTATAAGCCTCCCTAAGCAACCGGCATGCAGTAGCATTTTGACAGCCGAACCGCATGGTCGCGAAGTGAAAAGTGAAAAACAAATACAGGAAAAGGGCATGTCTGCAGCGGCAGACGAGGATGAAGAAGACGAGATGCTGACTGCCGGCGAGGAGCTGGAGCCAGCATCTCCCCCGTGCAAGAGAAGGCCGCCGTGGAGGGAGTCCACGCCGTCCTTATGCATTGAACCTATGAACGCACAGGAGATGGCACTCCTCGCGTACGCTAAGGCTGACGTGAAGGCCCAAATAGAAAAAGTATGCGCGCGCTACGCGGCCGAACGGGAAGCGATGCAGCGCACAATAGAAGAACTGCGTCGGACAGTGGAACTGCTGACCACTGAGGCGCAGACGCAGCGCACACTGCCCGCCGCGCAACCGTCAGTTCACTACCAACAGCAGTGCAACAGCGCAAAGCCGATGACGCCGCAGCAACGGCTGGAAGCGGCACGCGGGCAGGAGGAGCTTGTCACCGGCCAATTGAAGCAGCAGCCGCAGCTCCATCACCAGTGGACGGAGAAGCGCAGCAAGTGGCAGCTCCAGCGCGAAAAGGCCGAAAGGAGAAGGAGAGAGGAGGAGCTGCAACAACGCGGGCAACAGTGGCAACTAGGAAAGCGGCAACAGCAGTTGCGGCAGCAACCGCAAAGCCGGCCCCAACAGCCGACACAGCGGCAACAACAACAGCAGCAGCAGCAACGAACAGTTCAGGCAGACGCCGTAAGGGTCGTACCGAAGAGCGGTGATCATGAAAGTGATCGAAAGGGCTTGGCGGTCGAGCAAGGACCACCTGATGATCACGGTCAGAAGTGACGCCAACGCGGATGCCGTGAAGACCGGGGTGGCCAACCTCGTTGGCGAGAGGGCCACCCCAGAGGTCCTCACTGCCATGGCCGTGCTCCGGATAAAGGGCATCGACATGTGTGCAGACAACGACCCAGTGAACAATTTTGAGAGCCCGAAGCTGCCCCTCTGCCTGCGACGCGGCGGAGGAAGGCTGAGGCGTGTGAGATCGAACGCCCCTCTGCCTGCGACGAGGACGGGAGAGGGCGACCTCGCAGCTCATAGAGCGAGTATGAGAACGCGGTCCTGGGCTGCCGGGGAAAGAACGGAGAAGGGCGCGAGGCGATGCGTACGCCGTGCAGGTGGAAGACGAATGGATGAATGAAAGGGAGACAATAAAAAAAGAAAGAGAGGCAAAATTCTGTTCGGTTTGCGAACGGACGGGAAATTTTCTAAGTCCCAAGTCCGGGATAGGATGTGTGCGGGGTCCGGGGAGTGAAAGGGAGACAAATAGTAAAAGAAAGAAAGGCAAAATTCTGTTCGCTAGCGGACGGGCAGTCTGAAATTTTCTAAGTCCCAAGTCCGGGGTAGCATGTGTTTAGCACTGCGGATTCAGGTAGTGAAAAAATGACATCTGAACACCAAGCGTCGTTTTCGCTAACAGAAGCGGCTTCACACTACGTTTTTATCGCTTCTATCGTCAAGCTGTGTTTTTTAAACGTGTATCTTCGTTTGGTGCTGTGCATATCGTGCTGTGTTGATAATGCCATCCTCCAGGAAAAAATACAAACGTCCGGACAATTTTTATCGACGGATGAAGCTGGTCAAGGAAGAACTGCGAAAAAAACTGTTTGGCGTCGAACAACGCACTACGAATGCACGAATATGTAGGGAAGAGTGAAAAGGCGAAACCAAAAACAAGAGAGAGAGAATATACCTTTCGAAGCCTACCAAAAACGCGAGATATTTTATTTCGGAGAGAAAGAAAATACGGGAGAGAAAGAATTGGAAACGAAGAAAGAGAGGGGACACACAGGAGAGAGGGAGACAAGGGGCAGGTTCGGGAAAAAAAATCGAGTCGCCAAAATCTGCCATCGAGTAACTAGGCCTTCTCAGTACGGGAGCCTATATGAACGAAATACTCCAGCGACTCGAATGCGACTCGAATGCGACTCGTCGGCGACTCGATGCTCCATACTGAGAAAACGCCGGGGAACTCAAAATTGTTCACTGGGGAGGAGGTAGCCCAGGCGCTGGGAAAAGTCGCGGGGGGTGGGGGGGGGGGGGGGCAATCCCCGCGGTGGACGTCAACCTCCGACGCATGTACGACGAATTACAGAGAGCCAATGTCAGGGTGGTGGTTGCCCTGACAAAGGACAAAGTGGTCATCGGGATGACCCGCTGCGCAGTTCGCGAGCCCGACCCCGCCCCGGCCAGCCAGAGACGCTGCTACCGTTGTCTCGGGAGGGACCACAGGCCCAGCAAATGCACGGGACCGGACCGCTCCGACTGCTGCCTGCGATGCGGCAGCAAGGAACACCGGCGAAGCAGCTGTACGGCCGAAGCTCCTAATTGTGTTGAGTGCTCTGGCGCACACAACACGGGCGCGGCAGTGTGCGAGGGCAATGCCATGCAATGCCTCGCATAATGCAGCTAAACATGCGGCACTGTCGGCTGGTCCACCAACTCCTGACCCAGTCGACAAGCGAAAATGGCCCCCACTGCTCCCACAGAAGTGGTGCTCATCTCGGAGCTGTACCAGTTGCCCACCGCTAGCAACTTTTGGGTAGCCGACGGCGAGAGGACGGTAGCCATCCACTCCAGCGGCCGGTACCCCATATAGTCACTCTGCAGCAACACCGAGGGACTCGTTGTGGCCGAGAGCAGGGGCATAGTGTATGCCAGCTGCTACGCCCCTCCACGGTGGGACATCGAGACGTTCAGGCGGTACCTGGAAGCGCTGGCCCTAGCAGTGCAAAGTCACCCTCGCGTCGTCGTAGGAGGAGACTTCAACGCTGCCGCTGTCGAGTGGGGCAGTCCCAGGACCAACGCCAGGGGAGAAGAGCTCCTCGCGACTATGGAACAGCTAGGGCTCGTTCTGCTTAACCGTGGAGAAGAGCCCACCTTCCGAGGCAACTCAATGGCACGCCCTTCGGTGATTGACGTCGCATTCGCCACCCCAGTCATCGCAGGCCCGGGCGACTGGCAGGTGATAGAGGACGATGAACTGATGTCGGACCACTCGCCCATCATGTACACCGTCGGGGACCCGCACCCTCGAACCGCACCGCAGCCAACACCACGGCACTGCACTCGCCTGTGGAGGATGCACCTGTTCGACCCGGAGGTGTTCGCGATCTCGCTGCGGGCACTGAACTTCGGCGAAGTCGAACCATCGGTGGCCGCCGTCACGAGGCTGCTGGAGAGAGCCTGTGATGAGACCATGCCGCGCAGTGCCCAAGGACCGAGGCAGAATAGGCGCCACGTCTACTGGCGGACGTCGGAGATCGCTGAGAAGCGCACCATCTGTGGGCTCGCCCGACGACGCCTGCAAAAAACGAGGGACGTCAGCGACCGTGCTTACCGGGCCGTCGAATACAAGCAGACGAAGCGCATGCTTGGTAGCGCCATCCGGGATAACAAGCGGCGTTGCGCCCGGAAACTCGCGGATTCGGTCGAGGACGACCATTGGGGTAACGCCTACCGAACAGCGGTGGGCTGGTTCACAGGCGGACGCCTGCGCCAAGAGGACGACCACGAAGTGCTGGGACGCATCGTGGACGAGCTGTTTCCACAACAGCCACCGATGGACTGGCCCGATACAGCGCGACCAGAGACTGCTACTGGGGCGATCCGCGGGGTAACGGAGGAAGAGCTGATGGCCATTGCCAGCAGCCTCAGCCCCCGCAAGGCCCCTGGACCCGACGGCATCCCGAACGCTGCCGCAACCATTGCCCTGCGATCATACCCTGCTGTGTTCTGCAGCCTATTCGGACGGCTCCTTGAAACAGGCTCCTTCCCAGAGGAGTGGAAGCAGCAGAAACTGGTGCTGATCCCGAAGCCGGGGAAGCCAGCGGGGCTGGCGCCGTCGCATAGGCTGCTGTGCATGCTCAACGTCCTGGGGAAGGTCTATGAGCGCATCCTGCTCACCAAACTGAACGACCGGCTGGAGGATGACAGCGACGGCCATCCAGGATGACAACGGCGAGCCATCTCTATCGGACACAGTACGGCTTCCGTAAACAGCGATGCACCCTAGACGCTGCCCGGATGATCGTCGAGGAGGGAGCCGACGCGATGCGCACCATGGCAGGCCGCCGTTTGTGCGCACCATGGCCGCACAAACCGTACCGATCCACGCATCTGCATGGTAGTGTCGCTAGACGTGCGCAACGCGTTCAACTGCGCCAACTGGACGTCGATAGGTGCTGCGCTCCAACGGATGCAGGTGCACCCGGAGCTGCTGCGTGTGCTGGGCAGCTACTTCACCGGTCGTACCCTGCTGTATGGAACCAACCGCGGGGTGAAGGCGCGCAACCTCACGGCAGGCGTTCCGCAGGGCTCAATCCTTGGACCGACCCTCTGGAATGTGATGTACGACGGTGTCCTGTCGCTGCCACTTCCAGAGGGTGTGCGGAGTGTCGGCTTCGCGGACGACCTGGCGCTCATCGTGCGGGCTGTCAACGTGGAGAAAGCCAGAGAGGCCGTCGAGGACGCCGTGCGGGTAGTGCAGAGCTGGCTGGAGATAAATCCCTCTCTCTTGCCCGAGAGAAAACGGAGGTCCTCGTCATCAGCAGCCACAAAGGGGGACGGCAGCACACGAGCGTCAACGTCGGTGGCGGGGTTGCCTGCCAATCGAAGCAGCGATCCGGTATCTAGGGATACAGCTGCACGACCACCTGCGCTGGCGACCGCACATCGAGTATGTGGCAGAACGGGCTAGCCAGGTGACGCGAGTCCTTCGGGCCTTGATGCCTAATAGTTCCGGAGCGACGAGTGACAGACGCAGGCTGATTGCGAGTGCGGTAACGTCAATGATCCGATATGGAACTCCGCTATGGGCAAAGCGGCGTTCCGGCCTCGAGATACCAAACAACTGTCGACTCCTGGATGGAGTGCAGCGCAGGCTGACGCAAGCGGTGGCAAGCACGTTCCGCAGTGTTTCCTACAGTGTGGCCACGGCCCTCGCCAGCATGGCGCCCATCGTACTGCTGCTGCAGGAGGACGAACGCTGCATTGGGCGACGATGGCCAGCGATTGGGCAGCAAACGGAGGACACCCATTCACCACCAGACGCGACGGCCCTGCGCAAAAGGGAGCGTTTGCGCACTATCAGCCAGTGGCAAGAGCAGTGGGCGGCGGCGGGGCTAAAACCAGATGCTAGCCGGCATCAACGCTGGACGTACCGAGTCATCCCGGACATCACGCGCTGGGTCAGCAGGAAACATGGACGTGTGGATTTCCACATGTCCCAAGTGCTCTCGGGACATGGATTCTTCCGAGAGTACCTTCACGTAAAGAAGTTCGCACGATCCCGTGACTGCAGCTGGTGCCCTGGTGCCGCGGAGTCAGCGGAACACGTGATGTTTTACTGCCCGCGGTTCCAGCGGGAGACAGCGGAGATGCTGGCAGACGACGGCCGCATCCCCCTCACACCGGACAGCATGGCGAGCGAGATGCTGCGGAGCCCGGAGTGCTGGCAGCGCGTCGCCCGAGCCTGCCGAGCCGTAACGCTGCAACTTCAACAGGCGTGGCGAGAAGAACAGCGCTTGGAGGCTGAGGCTGCGGCCGCGGCTGCGGCTGCTGCTGCGGCGGCTGCTGCAGCAATAAGATAAGTTGGACTTCTGCATAACTTATCCGACAAACACCTCGTTAACCGTGAGGTTAATGACGCTGTTTGTTAACTTGTTAACCGTACGTTCCTTGTCCGGCTGTGCAGAGCAAGAGCGGAGTAGCGACTGACAGCTCCTTGTAGCGAAGCTGGAAACGTCTATACGTCTACATCCGCGGCTTGTGAATGTGACTAAATGTACAACTACTTGTAAATATGTGCTTTATTTATGTATTTATGTAACACATCGCTCAATAAGTTCGCAGGATGACATATAGATGGCGAAACAAATACAGAATCCTTATGACTTTTAGACAGTACCAACCTTCAAACGACATCTGTCAAAGTTTCATGACATTCGGACTATTATTTACCAAGTTACAGTGTGAACAATTCAATCAACTTTTGTAAATTGAAAAAAATGGAAAAATCAGAATTTCGTGTGCTCATTAAGCATTGCTTTGTGATGGGAAAAAATACCGTGCAAACTAAACAGTGGCTTGATAAATGTTATTCGGACTCTGCTCCATCGAGGCAAATGGTTGAGAAGTGGTTTGATGACTTTAAACGTGGTCGTACGAACACCGATGATGCTGAACGTTCCGGTCGCCCAAATTCGGCAGTTACTGGAGAAAACATACAAAAAGTCCACAAAATCGTCTTATCCGACCGCAAATTGAAATTGAAGGAGATTGCTGAGGCCGTAAAGATATCAGAAGGCAGTGTGTTTACCATTTTGCATGAACATTTGGGTATGCGGAAGCTTTGTTCGAAATGGGTGCCGCGTTTGCTAACACCGGACCAAAAACAACAACGAATCGATGATTCTGAGGCATGTTTGGCCCTATTTAACCGTGATAAAAAGGATTTCTTTCGTCGCTACGTCACAATGGATGAAACATGGATCTACCACTTCACTCCTGGGTCAAATCGGCAGTTGGCTGAGTGGACACCAGCCGGTGAAAGCCGCCCAAACACTCTAACTTCTGCTGGCAAGGTTATGGCCTCCGTATTCTGGGATAGCCATGGTATGTTGTTCATAGACTATCTTGAGAAAGGTAAAACAATCAACAGCGAATATTACATGGCATTGTTGGAACGATTGAAGGCTGAAATCGACGCAAAACGACCGCACATGAAGAAGAAAAAAATTCTCTTTCATCAAGACAATGCACCGTGTCACAAGTCAATGAAAACGATGGTGAAAATGAATGAATTGCACTTCGAATTGTTGCCCCATCCACCATACTCGCCAGATTTGGCCCCCAGCGATTATTGGCTGTTCTCGGATCTCAAAAGGATGCTCCAGGGAGAGAGATTTGAATCGAATGAGGAGGTCATCGCCGAAACTGAGGCATATTTTGAAGGGAAAGATAAATCGTTCTACAAACATGGTATCGAAAAGTTAGAGAAGCGTTTGACTGACTGTATCGCCTTAAAAGGAGACTATGTTGATGAATAAATACAAATTATATCAAAATATTGTTGTTTTATAAGTTTATAGCTACGGACTTATTGAGCGATGTGTTATATATATTATCTGAATAAAATGCGATGATACATCGCATTCCTGCCCCCTGTATGCCAGACAGGATCCAGACGGGGGGGAGAAACAGGTTGTTCGGGAAAAAATTTGAAAAGCAACCGGCATGCTTCGGTGGCTGTTTTCTTCAGATGAAAGTAATACAACAACACTTCCCGCAAATGACGCTTTGTTGGCTGGAATTCGCACATGGTTTCGTGTTAATAACCATCTCACAATGGAAAAATTGACAAATGATGCAGGTTTGTTGACAGATGCCTAAGCTTAGCATTTGATGGTTATTTGATGACATTTGTGCCTTCTATCCAACAGTAGAGCCACCTATATGCAAACAGCGGATTTTCATGCATACACCTTATACATCTGAGGAATGAATAAGCCGTAGTATAGAATAGGGGCGTGTGTACGGGATAGAAATCAATCTATCAATATATCCGCAGTAGCAATATATCCGCGTATGCAGTTGTGCTCATTCAAATGCTGAACGAAAAAAGGTAGAAAGTTAACGATAGCCATGATGTTATCATACTGTACTAAAAAGCAAAAAAAAAGTGCAGAAATTAACTTACCTCTTCAATTTCTATTTTCTCTGACCAAAAACACGAAGGTAAACACGTTTGACTTTTCGGTTTTATTAATATTGGGCGGTCGAAAAAGTATTTTCGTATTTCACGATAGGTGCCTTTAGTAGTATCGATATCTCGTGAAGTATTGATCGTGCAGTTGTAAATTTAGGCTCGTTTTAAAGCTGATATTGTAAACTAAAATTATTGTTTGTTCTTTTCGTTTGTAAGTTACAGGTTGTTAACAATAGAGGTCAACGAAAAGAAAATTCGGTACATTTTACAGTTTTTGTCCGCAAAAGGCGAAAATTCAAGCTTCTTCTTCTTCTTTCTCTTCTTTGGCGCTACAACCGCTGGCGGTCTTGGCCTGCACCGGAGACATTTTTTGTTAATATCTCTGGCGCTAACCGTAACAGTTCGTTTTTACGGGCGGGGTTGTTAGCCCCGCGCCAACCCCCCCTTTGTCACGCCGGTATCGGGAATCAAAACCATGGCCGGTTGAGTGACAACCGATCCCTGGATTCGAACACAAACCAGCTGCGGTGACAGCGAAGAGCGTTACCGACTACTCTATCAACGGGGGTAAATTCAAAACTCAAGCTAGAGCGCTGAAATTGTGCATGGTGTTTGTGGTTCCTCGCACAGGCAGACCCGCCGTCGAAAATATCGATAAAAACACAGAAATAATAAAAGTTGATCAACATGTTAACAATCAGAGCATCGGTCAGGAGCTAAAGGGTAACAATCAAATAGTTTTAAACCATTTCGGCAAAGCTGAATTCACAAACCACCACGCTATTTACACCAAAAAACATGATGGATCGAATTTCCATCTGCGCAATTTCTGCGGCCAAACGGAATGAAATCGACCCATTTCTTAAACGGATGGGTACTGGGGATGAGGAAGGGATTCATACGACAATAGTGTGTGAAAATAATCGTGATCTAAGTGGGGTGAAGCAGCTTAACCGGTGGCTAAACCAAGAAAAAGGACTAGGAAGGTTTTATTGGGTATATGGTGGGACTTGAGAGGAGCCGTTTATTACGAGTTGCTTCCATGCAGCCATACACTAAATTCAGATCTCAACTGTCAATTACTGCACCGTTCAAAGCTAGCAATTGACCAGAAACGACCAGAATCGGTCAACGGAAGAGGTTTTGTGTTCCACCAGGACAATGAAATGTTACGCACGTTTTTAATTACTCCTTTTCCGGTCGAATTCCGGGAGCTTGGTTGGGAAGTTTTAATGCGTCCGCCGTACAGTCCGGACCTTCCATTGGGCGATTGACACCTTTTTCGCGCATTACAAAATTTCCTAAGTGATGAACATTTCACATCAAGAAAGTATTGTAAAAATGTATTGCTCGAGTTTTTTGCCTATAACGACTAACGACCCGAACAAAAAAATCGCTCAATTTTTCATTTTTCTAGCCGCGGATTTCGACTCGTGAGATGCCCCCTCTCAGTATGGCGGTTTTACCGCTATAAGCTGAGTTCTGTGCAAATAATAGCGGAAGACTGTATGCGAGGGAGTGCCTTATAGCGGAATCCTGAAGCTTATAGCGGAAGAAATCGTATGGGCGCCGTGAGTGTTTTCCCCTACATTTTTATTCTTTCTTCCTCTCATCCCATACACCCTCTCAATGAACTGTCAAATCGTTCTGCTGTTGTAAACAAAGTGTTGCATTTATTCAGTTTTTTACAACAACGATTTTTGAACAATTGTTTCACTTTTCTATATGGCACTGTTTTTTGGCAAATGTTTAGCACTGCGTTGTCGCTTTCGATATTCCGCTTGCATCGTCGTATCGTTCGCTCCATCGTAATCGTCCGCTGTGTTGTCGGCATTCAATAGCAGGATGACACTTTGTTCCATTTCATGGTCGGCTGAAAATGTAAACAAATGCGGTTTACTTTTACGATTTAGAAGTAAATACCTCTCAAGAAATGCTTCCCGATGCTTAAATTTACTTACCGAAATAAGCAACAGCTTAAAATTCACAATTAAACACTATTTTTACACCGATGATGCTTCGTCGATTTGCTTGCGTCGTTCGTTCTGTGTTCCTGCATGAAACTAAGAGTTTCTAACAGTTTGACATTGGAGTGCCGGACTGGATGCTACATGAGCGTGACAGAGACAAAAAAGTTGTTCGGTGTTGCGCTTTCTTTCTGGCCTTTGGTGAGAAACGAATCGGCGCTCAGATATTTCGTCTCACTATAGAAAATATGAGTGACTTTTTTGTTCGGGGACTTTTGCCCTATTACGATTCTCAAACTTGTTTACGGAACTCATTCGAAAGTTCATCTAAGTTCATTTTGCTATCGCGGCAGTCGATCGACTTTCCGTACGGAAAGGATGAACTTTCCGTGGCGGTAGCTTTCAACTGGATGAACTATTCCTCTGTTATCGAGTACTTTTGGTATCACGAAACTCGTACGGAAACCCAAATTTTACAAACGGATTTCCGTCAACTTTTTGCTACGGAAAGAGCAGCTCTGTTAGGATGTCTTTGATTTTATCAATTAGTTTGTATTGTTTATGCTTCGCAGGGATAGCTAGGTAGGCCGAAAGGATACTGGTGGGTTTTTTTTTTCATACATGTGGTAGCTAATTACCCCGTAAAGAAACTAATTAGCCCGGAAGAAAGAAGGGCAAGGGTAGGTAAGTGTTTTGTATTCCTGTGGTTACCGCAGTCCCGAATAGGGCGGAAAGATACGGGTAATTTTTTTAAATCAATCGCACAAATCAAATTTTTTAAAAGTACGCACATCTGAACTGCCATCTGTTTATGTGTATGTGTGTGTGCAATGTTTACAAAAATGCACCAGAATGGCAGTTCGCACTCGAAGAGCTTGACATGCTTTCACATTTAAGCTTTTTAGCACATTTTAGCACATTTAGCACTCGGAGCGTCTCTAATTGAAACCGTGATCCCGACCATCGAGTTCGACAAACGAGAACGAGAAGTTCACTCGAATCCACCGTACGAGTTCTGTAATAGGGGGGTATGTACGCGAGAGAGACTGACAACCCAGTGAGCAAAATTGAGTGCCGGCCGCTCTTTCAGGTTCATT